>NW_027525602.1:0-17881 GCF_052094955.1 Ictidomys tridecemlineatus | reverse complement strand
TGTTTTCTCCTATAGGGATACATGTATCTGGAACTCTAAATCAAACACGGTTTGTGCTAGCTCTTTGAAACTTGACACAATAAAGCAGTTTCAAGTTCTATCTCTATGGTTTGTTTGCTGTTGATGTAGCCCTAAGCAGAGACTGGCGAGAATCACTTTCATGGAAAGGGCCTGCCAAGCTTCCAAAAAACTACGAGTTGCCCGAAATCTCAGCACACACTTTTTCACCCAATCTTGATGAAACTTTCAGGTAATGATCAGTACACCAATCCCACTTGGCTCGCCAAATTTCGTTCTTCTAGGTTAAACCGTTCGTTGGCAGTAACCGGTTTCATTTTGAGGTTTCACTCTGTTTTCTCCTATAGGGATACATGTATTTGGAACTCTAAATCAAACACAGTTTGTGCTAGATCTTTGAAACTTGACACAATAAAGCAGTTTCAAGTTCTATCTCTATGGCTTGTTGCTGTTGATGTAGCCCTAAGCAGAGACTGGCGAGAATCACTTTCATGGAAAGGGCCTGCCAAGCTTCCAAAAAAGTACGAGTTGCCTGAAATCTCAGCACACCCTTTTTCACCCAATCTTGATGAAACTTTCAGGTAATGATCAGTACACCAATCCCACTTGGCTCGCCAAATTTCGTTCTTCTAGGTTAAACCGTTCGTTGGCAGTAACCGGTTTCATTTTGAGGTTTCACTCTGTTTTCTCCTATAGGGATACATGTATTTGGAACTCTAAATCAAACACGGTTTGTGTTAGCTCTTTGAAACTTGACACAATAAAGCAGTTTCAAGTTCTATCTCTATGGTTTGTTTGCTGTTGATGTAGCCCTAAGCAGAGACTGGCGAGAATCACTTTCATGGAAAGGGCCTGCCAAGCTTCCAAAAAACTACGAGTTGCCCGAAATCTCAGCACACCCTTTTTCACCCAATCTTGATGAAACTTTCAGGTAATGATCAGTACACCAATCCCACTTGGCTCGCCAAATTTCGTTCTTCTAGGTTAAACCGTTCGTTTGCAGTAACCGGTTTCATTTTGAGGTTTCCCTCTGTTTTCTCCTATAGGGATACATGTATTTGGAACTCTAAATCAAACACGGTTTGTGCTAGCTCTTTGAAACTTGACACAATAAAGCAGTTTCAAGTTTTATCTCTATGGCTTGTTTGCTGTTGATGTAGCCCTAAGCAGAGACTGGCGAGAATCACTTTCATGGAAAGGGCCTGCCAAGCTTCCAAAAAACTACGAGTTGCCTGAAATCTCAGCACACCCTTTTTCACCCAATCTTGATGAAACTTTCAGGTAATGATCAGTACACCAATCCCACTTGGCTCGCCAAATTTCGTTCTTCTAGGTTAAACCGTTCGTTGGCAGAAACCGGTTTCATTTTGAGGTTTCACTCTGTTTTCTCCTATAGGGATACATGTATTTGGAACTCTAAATCAAACACGGTTTGTGTTAGCTCTTTGAGCTTGACACAATAAAGCAGTTTCAAGTTCTATCTCTATGGTTTGTTTGCTGTTGATGTAGCCCTAAGCAGAGAATGGCGAGAATCACTTTCATTGAAAGGGCCTGCCAAGCTTCCAAAAAACTACGAGTTGCCTGAAATCTCAGCACACCCTTTTTCACCCAATCTTGATGAAACTTTCAGGTAATGATCAGTACACCAATCCCACTTGGCTCGCCAAATTTCGTTCATATAGGTTAAACCGTTCGTTGGCAGTAACCGGTTTCATTTTGAGGTTACACTCTGTTTTCTCCTATAGGGATACATGTATTTGGAACTCTAAATCAAACACGGTTTGTGCTAGCTCTTTGTAACTTGACACAATAAAGCAGTTTCAAGTTCTATCTCTATGGCTTGTTTGCTGTTGATGTAGCCCTAAGCAGAGACTGGCGAGAATCACTTTCATGGAAAGGGCCTGCCAAGCTTCCAAAAAACTACGAGTTGCCTGAAATCTCAGCACACCCTTTTTCACCCAATCTTGATGAAACTTTCAGGTAATGATCAGTACCCCAATCCCACTTGGCTCGCAAAGTTTCGTTCTTCTAGGTTAAACCGTTCGTTGGCAGAAACCGGTTTCATTTTGAGGTTTCACTCTGTTTTCCCCTATAGGGATACATGTATTTGGATCTCTAAATCAAACACGGTTTGTGTTAGCTCTTTGAGCTTGACACAATAAAGCAGTTTCAAGTTCTATCTCTATGGTTTGTTTGCTGTTGATGTAGCCCTAAGCAGAGACTGGCGAGAATCACTTTCATGGAAAGGGCCTGCCAAGCTTCCAAAAAACTATGATTTGCCAGAAATCTCAGCACACACTTTTTCACCCAATCTTGATGAAACTTTCAGGTAATGATCAGTACACCAATCCCACTTGGCTCGCCAAATTTCATTCTTCTAGGTTAAGCCGTTCGTTGGCAGTAACCGGTTTAATTTTCAGGTTTCACTCTGTTTTCTCCTATAGGGATACATGTATTTGGAACTCTAAATCAAACACGGTTTGTGCTAGCTCTTTGAAACTTGACACAATAAAGCAGTTTCAAGTTCTATCTCTATGGTTTGTTTGCTGTTGATGTAGCCCTAAGCAGAGACTGGCGAGAATCACTTTCATGGAAAGGGCCTGACAAGCTTCCAAAAAACTACGAGTTGCCAAAAATCTCAGCACACCCTTTTTCACCCAATCTTGATGAAACTTTCAGGTAATGATCAGTACACCAATCCCACTTGGCTCGCCAAATTTCGTTCTTCTAGGTTAAACCGTTCGTTGGCAGTAACCGGTTTCATGTTGAGGTTTCACTCTGTTTTCTCCTATAGGGATACATGTATTTGGAACTCTAAATCAAACACGGTTTGTGCTAGCTCTTTGAAACTTGACACAATAAAGCAGTTTCAAGTTCTATCTCTATGGCTTGTTTGCTGTTGATGTAGCCCTAAGCAGAGACTGGCGAGAATCACTTTCATGGAAAGGGCCTGCCAAGCTTCCAAAAAACTACGAGTTGCCTGAAATCTCAGCACTCCCTTTTTCAACCAATCTTGATGAAACTTTCAGGTAATGATCAGTGCACCAATCCCACTTGGCTCGCCAAATTTCGTTCTTCTAGGTTAAACCGTTCGTTGGCAGTAACCGGTTTCATTTTGAGGTTTCACTCTGTGTTCTCCTATAGGGATACATGTATTTGGAACTCTAAATCAAACACGGTTTGTGCTAGCTCTTTGAAACTTGACACAATAAAGCAGTTTCAAGTTCTATCTCTATGGTTTGTTTGCTGTTGATGTAGCCCTAAGCAGAGACTGGCGAGAATCACTTTCATGGAAAGGGCCTGCCAAGCTTCCAAAAAACTACGAGTTGCCCGAAATCTCAGCAAACACTTTTTCTCCCAATCTTGATGAAACTTTCAGGTAATGATCAGCACACCAATCCCACTTGGCTCGCCAAATTTCGTTCTTCTAGGTTAAACCGTTCGTTGGCAGTAACCGGTTTCATTTTGAGGTTTCAATCTGTTTTCTCCTATAGGGATACATGTATTTGGAACTCTAAATCAAACACGGTTTGTGCTAGCTTTTTGAAACTTGACACAATAAAGCAGTTTCAAGTTCTATCTCTATGGTTTGTTTGCTGTTGATGTAGCCCTAAGCAGAGACTGGCGAGAATCACTTTCATGGAAATATCCTGCCAAGCTTCCAAAAACTACGAGTTGCCTGAAATCTCAGCACACCCTTTTTCACCCAATCTTGATGAAACTTTCAGGTAATGATCAGGACACCAATCCCACTTGGCTCGCCAAATTTCGTTCTTCTAGGTTAAACCGTTCCTTGGTAGTAACCGGTTTCATTTTGAGGTTTCACTCTGTTTTCTACTATAGGGATACATGTATTTGGAACTCTAAATCAAACATGGTTTGTGCTAGCTCTTTGAAACTTGACACAATAAAGCAGTTTCAAGTTCTATCTCTCTGGTTTGTTTGCTGTTGATGTAGCCCTAAGCAGAGACTGGCGAGAATCACTTTCATGGAAAGGGCCTGCCAAGCTTCCAAAAAACTACGAGTTGCCCGAAATCTCAGCACACACTTTTTCACCCAATCTTGATGAAACTTTCAGGAAATGATCAGTACACCAATCCCACTTGGCTCACCAAATTTCGTTCTTCTAGGTTAAACCGTTCGTTGGCAGTAACCGGTTTCATTTTGAGGTTTCACTCTGTTTTCTCCTATAGGGATACATGTATTTGGAACTCTAAATCAAACACGGTTTGTGCTAGCTCTTTGAAACTTGACACAATAAAGCAGTTTCAAGTTCTATCTCTATGGTTTGTTTGCTGTTGATGTAGCCCTAAGCAGAGACTGGCGAGAATCACTTTCATGGAAAGGGCCTGCCAAGCTTCCAAAAAACTACGAGTTGCCTGAAATCTCAGCACACACTTTTTCACCCAATCTTGATGAAACTTTCAGGAAATGATCAGTACACCAATCCCACTTGGCTCGCCAAATTTCGTTCTTCTAGGTTAAACCGTTCGTTGGCAGTAACCGGTTTCATTTTGAGGTTTCACTCTGTTTTCTCCTATAGGGATACATGTATCTGGAACTCTAAATCAAACACGGTTTGTGCTAGCTCTTTGAAACTTGACACAATAAAGCAGTTTCAAGTTCTATCTCTATGGTTTGTTTGCTGTTGATGTAGCCCTAAGCAGAGACTGGCGAGAATCACTTTCATGGAAAGGGCCTGCCAAGCTTCCAAAAAACTACGAGTTGCCCGAAATCTCAGCACACCCTTTTTCACCCAATCTTGATGAAACTTTCAGGTAATGATCAGTACACCAATCCCACTTGGCTCGCCAAATTTCGTTCTTCTAGGTTAAACCGTTCGTTGGCAGTAACCGGTTTCATTTTGAGGTTTCACTCTGTTTTCTCCTATAGGGATACATGTATTTGGAACTCTAAATCAAACACAGTTTGTGCTAGCTCTTTGAAACTTGACACAATAAAGCAGTTTCAAGTTCTATCTCTATGGCTTGTTGCTGTTGATGTAGGCCTAAGCAGAGACTGGCGAGAATCACTTTCATGGAAAGGGCCTGCCAAGCTTCCAAAAAAGTACGAGTTGCCTGAAATCTCAGCACACCCTTTTTCACCCAATCTTGATGAAACTTTCAGGTAATGATCAGTACACCAATCCCACTTGGCTCGCCAAATTTCGTTCTTCTAGGTTAAACCGTTCGTTGGCAGTAACCGGTTTCATTTTGAGGTTTCACTCTGTTTTCTCCTATAGGAATACATGTATTTGGAACTCTAAATCAAACACGGTTTGTGCTAGCTCTTTGAAACTTGACACAATAAAGCAGTTTCAAGTTCTATCTCTATGGTTTGTTTGCTGTTGATGTAGCCCTATGCAGAGACTGGCGAGAATCACTTTCATGGAAAGGGCCTGCCAAGCTTCCAAAAAACTACGAGTTGCCCGAAATCTCAGCACACCCTTTTTCACCCAATCTTGATGAAACTTTCAGGTAATGATCAGTACACCAATCCCACTTGGCTCGCCAAATTTCGTTCTTCTAGGTTAAACCGTTCGTTGGCAGTAACCGGTTTCATTTTGAGGTTTCACTCTGTTTTCTCCTATAGGGATACATGTATTTGGAACTCTAAATCAAACACGGTTTGTGCTAGCTCTTTGAAACTTGACACAATAAAGCAGTTTCAAGTTCTATCTCTATGGCTTGTTTGCTGTTGATGTAGCCCTAAGCAGAGACTGGCGAGAATCACTTTCATGGAAAGGGCCTGCCAAGCTTCCAAAAAACTACGAATTCCCTGAAATCTCAGCACACACTTTTTCACCCAATCTTGATGAAACTTTCAGGTAATGATCAGTACACCAATCCCACTTGGCTCGCCAAATTTCGTTCTTCTAGGTTAAACCGTTCGTTGGCAGAAACCGGTTTCATTTTGAGGTTTCACTCTGTTTTCTCCTATAGGGATACATGTATTTGGAACTCTAAATCAAACACGGTTTGTGTTAGCTCTTTGAGCTTGACACAATAAAGCAGTTTCAAGTTCTATCTCTATGGTTTGTTTGCTGTTGATGTAGCCCTAAGCAGAGACTGGCGAGAATCACTTTCATGGAAAGGGCCTGCCAAGCTTCCAAAAAACTACGAGTTGCCCGAAATCTCAGCACACCCTTTTTCACCCAATCTTGATGAAACTTTCAGGTAATGATCAGTACACCAATCCCACTTGGCTCGCCAAATTTCGTTCTTCTAGGTTAAACCGTTCGTTGGCAGTAACCGGTTTCATTTTGAGGTTTCACTCTGTTTTCTCCTATAGGGATACATGTATTTGGAACTCTAAATCAAACACGGTTTGTGCTAGCTTTTTGAAACTTGACACAATAAAGCAGTTTCAAGTTCTATCTCTATGGTTTGTTTGCTGTTGATGTAGCCCTAAGCAGAGACTGGCGAGAATCACTTTCATGGAAATATCCTGCCAAGCTTCCAAAAAACTACGAGTTGCCTGAAATCTCAGCACACCCTTTTTCACCCAATCTTGATGAAACTTTCAGGTAATGATCAGTACACCAATCCCACTTGGCTCGCCAAATTTCTTTCTTCTAGGTTAAACCGTTCCTTGGTAGTAACCGGTTTCATTTTGAGGTTTCACTCTGTTTTCTACTATAGGGATACATGTATTTGGAACTCTAAATCAAACATGGTTTGTGCTAGCTCTTTGAAACTTGACACAATAAAGCAGTTTCAAGTTCTATCTCTCTGGTTTGTTTGTTGTTGATGTAGCCCTAAGCAGAGACTGGCGAGAATCACTTTCATGGAAAGGGCCTGCCAAGCTTCCAAAAAACTACGAGTTGCCCGAAATCTCAGCACACACTTTTTCACCCAATCTTGATGAAACTTTCAGGAAATGATCAGTACACCAATCCCACTTGGCTCACCAAATTTCGTTCTTCTAGGTTAAACCGTTCGTTGGCAGTAACCGGTTTCATTTTGAGGTTTCACTCTGTTTTCCCCTATAGGGATACATGTATTTGGAACTCTAAATCAAACACGGTTTGTGCTAGCTCTTTGAAACTTGACACAATAAAGCAGTTTCAAGTTCTATCTCTATGGTTTGTTTGCTGTTGATGTAGCCCTAAGCAGAGACTGGCGAGAATCACTTTCATGGAAAGGGCCTGCCAAGCTTCCAAAAAACTACGAGTTGCCTGAAATCTCAGCACACACTTTTTCACCCAATCTTGATGAAACTTTCAGGAAATGATCAGTACACCAATCCCACTTGGCTCGCCAAATTTCGTTCTTCTAGGTTAAACCGTTCGTTGGCAGTAACCGGTTTCATTTTGAGGTTTCACTCTGTTTTCTCCTATAGGGATACATGTATCTGGAACTCTAAATCAAACACGGTTTGTGCTAGCTCTTTGAAACTTGACACAATAAAGCAGTTTCAAGTTCTATCTCTATGGTTTGTTTGCTGTTGATGTAGCCCTAAGCAGAGACTGGCGAGAATCACTTTCATGGAAAGGGCCTGCCAAGCTTCCAAAAAACTACGAGTTGCCCGAAATCTCAGCACACCCTTTTTCACCCAATCTTGATGAAACTTTCAGGTAATGATCAGTACACCAATCCCACTTGGCTCGCCAAATTTCGTTCTTCTAGGTTAAACCGTTCGTTGGCAGAAACCGGTTTCATTTTGAGGTTTCACTCTGTTTTCTCCTATAGGGATACATGTATTTGGAACTCTAAATCAAACACGGTTTGTGTTAGCTCTTTGAGCTTGACACAATAAAGCAGTTTCAAGTTCTATCTCTATGGTTTGTTTGCTGTTGATGTAGCCCTAAGCAGAGACTGGCGAGAATCACTTTCATTGAAAGGGCCTGCCAAGCTTCCAAAAAACTACGAGTTGCCCGAAATCTCAGCACACCCTTTTTCACCCAATCTTGATGAAACTTTCAGGTAATGATCAGTACACCAATCCCACTTGGCTCGCCAAATTTCGTTCTTCTAGGTTAAACCGTTCGTTGGCAGTAACCGGTTTCATTTTGAGGTTACACTCTGTTTTCTCCTATAGGGATACATGTATTTGGAACTCTAAATCAAACACGGTTTGTGCTAGCTCTTTGTAACTTGACACAATAAAGCAGTTTCAAGTTCTATCTCTATGGCTTGTTTGCTGTTGATGTAGCCCTAAGCAGAGACTGGCGAGAATCACTTTCATGGAAAGGGCCTGCCAAGCTTCCAAAAAACTACGAGTTGCCTGAAATCTCAGCACACCCTTTTTCACCCAATCTTGATGAAACTTTCAGGTAATGATCAGTACCCCAATCCCACTTGGCTCGCAAAGTTTCGTTCTTCTAGGTTAAACCGTTCGTTGGCAGAAACCGGTTTCATTTTGAGGTTTCACTCTGTTTTCTCCTATAGGGATACATGTATTTGGATCTCTAAATCAAACACGGTTTGTGTTAGCTCTTTGAGCTTGACACAATAAAGCAGTTTCAAGTTCTATATCTATGGTTTGTTTGCTGTTGATGTAGCCCTAAGCAGAGACTGGCGAGAATCACTTTCATGGAAAGGGCCTGCCAAGCTTCCAAAAAACTATGAGTTGCCAGAAATCTCAGCACACACTTTTTCACCCAATCTTGATGAAACTTTCAGGTAATGATCAGTACACCAATCCCACTTGGCTCGCCAAATTTCATTCTTCTAGGTTAAGCCGTTCGTTGGCACTAACCGGTTTCATTTTGAGGTTTCACTCTGTTTTCTCCTATAGGGATACATGTATTTGGAACTCTAAATCAAACACGGTTTGTGATAGCTCTTTGAAACTTGACACAATAAAGCAGTTTCAAGTTCTATCTCTATGGTTTGTTTGCTGTTGATGTAGCCCTAAGCAGAGACTGGCGAGAATCACTTTCATGGAAAGGGCCTGCCAAGCTTCCAAAAAACTACGAGTTGCCCGAAATCTCAGCACACCCTTTTTCACCCAATCTTGATGAAAGTTTCAGGTAATGATCAGTGCACCAATCCCACTTGGCTCGCCAAATTTCGTTCTTCTAGGTTAAACCGTTCGTTGGCAGTAACCGGTTTCATTTTGAGGTTTCACTCTGTTTTCTCCTATAGGGATACATGTATTTGGAACTCTAAATCAAACACGGTTTGTGCTAGCTCTTTGAAACTGACACAATAAAGCAGTTTCAAGTTCTATCTCTATGGTTTGTTTGCTGTTGATGTAGCCCTAAGCAGAGACTGGCGAGAATCACTTTCATGGAAAGGGCCTGCCAAGCTTCCAAAAAACTATGAGTTGCCTGAAATCTCAGCACACCCTTTTTCACCCAATCTTGATGAAACTTTCATGTAATGATCAGTACACCAATCCCACTTGGCTCGCAAAATTTCGTTCTTCTAGGTTAAACCGTTTGTTGGCAGAAACCGGTTTCATTTTGAGGTTTCACTCTGTTTTCTCCTATAGGGATACATGTATTTGGAACTCTAAATCAAACACGGTTTGTGTTAGCTCTTTGAGCTTGACACAATAAAGCAGTTTCAAGTTCTATCTCTATGGCTTGTTTGCTGTTGATGTAGCCCTAAGCAGAGACTGGCGAGAATCACTTTCATGGAAAGGGCCTTCCAAGCTTCCAAAAAACTATGAGTTGCCCGAAATCTCAGCACACCCTTTTTCACCCAATCTTGATGAAACTTTTAGGTAATGATCAGTACACCAATCCCACTTGGCTCGCCAAATTTCGTTCTTCTAGGTTAAACCGTTCGTTGGCAGTAACCGGTTTCATTTTGAGGTTTCACTCTGTTTTCTCCTATAGGGATACATGTATTTGGAACTCTAAATCAAACACGGTTTGTGCTAGCTCTTTGAAACTTGACACAATAAAGCAGTTTCAAGTCCTATCTCTATGGCTTGTTTGCTGTTGATGTAGCCCTAAGCAGAGACTGGCGAGAATCACTTTCATGGAAAGGGCCTGCCAAGCTTCCAAAAAACTACGAGTTGCCTGAAATCTCAGCACACCCTTTTTCACCCAATCTTGATGAAACTTTCAGGTAATGATCAGTACACCAATCGCACTTGGCTCGCAAAATTTCGTTCTTCTAGGTTAAACCGTTCGTTGGCAGAAACCGGTTTCATTTTGAGGTTTCACTCTGTTTTCTCCTATAGGGATACGTGTATTTGGAACTCTAAATCAAACACGGTTTGTGTTAGCTCTTTGAGCTTGACACAATAAAGCAGTTTCAAGTTCTATCTTTATGGTTTGTTTGCTGTTGATGTAGCCCTAAGCAGAGACTGGCGAGAATCACTTTCATGGAAAGGGCCTGCCAAGCTTCCAAGAAACTACGAGTTGCCAGAAATCTCAGCACACACTTTTTCATCCAATCTTGATGAAACTTTCAGGTAATGATCAGTACACCAATCCCACTTGGCTCGCCAAATTTCATTCTTCTAGGTTAAGCCGTTCGTTGGCAGTAACCGGTTTCATTTTGAGGTTTCACTCTGTTTTCTCCTATAGGGATACATGTATTTGGAACTCTAAATCAAACACGGTTTGTGCTAGCTCTTTGAAACTTGACACAATAAAGCAGTTTCAAGTTCTGTCTCTATGGTTTGTTTGCTGTTGATGTAGCCCTAAGCAGAGACTGGCGAGAATCACTTTCATGGAAAGGGCCTGCCAAGCTTCCAAAAAACTACGAGTTGCCTGAAATCTCAGCACACCCTTTTTCACCCAATCTTGATGAAACTTTCAGGTAATGATCAGTCCACCAATCCCACTTGGCTCGCAAAATTTCGTTCTTCTAGGTTAAACCGTTCGTTGGCAGAAACCGGTTTCATTTTGAGGTTTCACTCTGTTTTCTCCTATAGGGATACATGTATTTGGATCTCTAAATCAAACACGGTTTGTGTTAGCTCTTTGAGCTTGACACAATAAAGCAGTTTCAAGTTCTATCTCTATGGTTTGTTTGCTGTTGATGTAGCCCTAAGCAGAGACTGGCGAGAATCACTTTCATGGAAAGGGCCTGCCAAGCTTCCAAAAAACTACGAGTTGCCTGAAATCTCAGCACACCCTTTTTCACCCAATCTTGATGAAACTTTCAGGTAATGATCAGTACACCAATCCCACTTGGCTCGCCAAATTTTGTTCTTCTAGGTTAAACCGTTCGTTGGCAGTAACCGGTTTCATTTTGAGGTTTCACTCTGTTTTCTCCTATAGGGATACATGTATTTGGAACTCTAAATCAAACACGGTTTGTGCTAGCTCTTTGAAACTTGACACAATAAAGCAGTTTCAAGTTCTTTCTCTATGGTTTGTTTGCTGTTGATGTAGCCCTAAGCAGAGACTGGAGAGAATCACTTTCATGGAAAGGGCCTGCCAAGCTTCCAAAAAACTACGAGTTGCCTGAAATCTCAGCACACCCTTTTTCACCCAATCTTGATGAAACTATCAGGTAATGATCAGTACACCAATCCCACTTGGCTCGCCAAATTTCGTTCTTCTAGGTTAAACCGTTCGTTGGCAGAAACCGGATTCATTTTGAGGTTTCACTCTGTTTTCTCCTATAGGGATACATGTATTTGGACCTCTAAATCAAACACGGTTCCTGCTAGCTCTTTGAAACTTGACACAATAAAGCAGTTTCAAGTTCTATCTCTATGGTTTGTTTGCTGTTGATGTAGCCCTAAGCAGAGACTGGCGAGAATCACTTTCATGGAAAGGGCCTGCCAAGCTTCCAAAAAACTACGAGTTGCCCGAAATCTCAGCACACACTTTTTCTCCCAATCTTGATGAAACTTTCAGGTAATGATCAGTACACCAATCCCACTTGGCTCGCCAAATTTCGTTCTTCTAGGTTAAACCGTTCGTTGGCAGTAACCGGTTTCATTTTGAGGTTTCACTCTGTTTTCTCCTATAGGGATACATGTATTTGGAACTGTAATTCAAACATGGTTTGTGCTAGCTCTTTGAAACTTGACACAATAAAGTCGTTTCAAGTTCTATCTCTGTGGTTTGTTTGCTGTTGATGTAGCCCTAAGCAGAGACTGGCGAGAATCACTTTCATGGAAAGGGCCTGCCAAGCTTCCAAAAAACTACGAGTTGCCCGAAATCTCAGCACACCCTTTTTCACCCAATCTTGATGAAACTTTCAGGTAATGATCAGTACACCAATCCCACTTGGCTCTCCAAATTTCGTTCTTCTATGTTAAACCGTTCGTTGGCATTAACCGGTTTCATTTTGAGGTTTCACTCTGTTTTCTCCTATAGGGATACATGTATTTGGAACTCTAAATCAAACACGGTTTGTGCTAGCTCTTTGAAACTTGACACAATAAAGCAGTTTCAAGATCTATCTCTATGGTTTGTTTGCTGTTGATGTAGCCCTAAGCAGAGACTGGCGAGAATCACTTTAATGGAAAGGGCTTGCCAAGCTTCCAAAAAACGAGTTGCCTAAAACCTCAGCAAACACTTTTTCACCCAATCTTGATGATACTTTCAGGTAATGATCAGTACACCAATCCCACTAGGCTCGCCAAATTTCGTTCTTCTAGGTTAAACCGTTCGTTTGCAGTAACCGTTTTTATTTTGAGGCTTCACTCTGTTTTCTCCTATAGGGATATATGTATTTGGAAGTCTAAATCAAACACGGTTTGTGCTAGCTCTTTGAAACTTGACACAATAAAGCAGTTTCAACTTCTATCTCTATGGTTTGTTTGCTGTTTATGTAGCCCTAAGCAGCGACTGGCGAGAATCACTTTCATGGAAAGGGCTTGTCAAGCTTCCAAAAAACTACGAGTTTCCTGAAATCTCAGCAAACACTTTTTCACCCAATCTTGATGATACTTTCAGGTAATGATCAGTACACCAATCTCACTTGGCTCGCCAAATTTTGTTCTTCTAGGTTAAACCGTTCGTTTGTAGTAACCGTTTTCATTTTGAGGTTTCACTCTGTTTTCTCCTATAGGGATACATGTATTTGGAACTCTAAATCAAACACGGTTTGTGATAGCTCTTTGAAACTTGACACAATAAAGCAGTTTCAAGTTCTATCTCTATGGTTTGTTTGCTGTTGATGTAGCCCTAAGCAGAGAATCACTTTCATTGAAAGGGCTTGCCAAACTTCCAAAAATCTACGAGTTGCTTGAAATCTCAGCAAACACTTTTTCACCCAATCTTGATGATACTTTCAGGTAATGATCAGTACACCAATCCCACTTGGCTCGCCATCTTTCGTTCTTCTAGGTTAAACCATTCGTTTGCAGTAACCGTTTTAATATTGAGGTTTCACTCTGTTTTCTCCTATAGGGATACATGTATTTGGAACTCTAAATCAAACACGGTTTGTGCTAGCTCTTCTAAACTTGACACAATAAAGCAGTTTTAAGTTCTATCCCTATGGATTGTTTGCTGTTGATGTAGCCCTAAGCAGAGACTGGCGAGAATCACTTTCATGGAAAGGGCTTGCCAAGCTTCCAAAAAACTACGAGTTGCCTGAATTCTGTGCAAACTCTTTTTCACCCAATCTTGATGATACTTTCAGGTAATGATCAGTAAACCAATCCCACTTGGCTCGCCAAATTTTGTTCTTCTAGGTTAAACCATTCGTTTGCAGTAACCGTTTTCATTTTGATTTTTCACTCTGTTTTCTCCTATAGGGATACATGTATTTGGAACTCTAAATCAAACACGGTTTGTGCTAGCTCTTTGAAACTTGACACAATAAATCAGTTTCAAGTTCTATCTCTATGGTTTGTTTGCTGTTGATGTAGCCCTAAACAGAGACTGGCGAGAATCACTTTCATGGAAAGGGCTTGCCAAGCTTCCAAAAAACTACGAGTTGCCTGAAATCTCAGCAAACACTTTTTCACCCAATCTTGATGATACTTTCAGGTAATGATCAGTACACCAATCCCACTTGGCTAGCAAAATTTCGTTCTTCTAGGTTAAACCGTTCGTTTGTAGTAAACGTTTTCATTTTGAGGTTTCACTCTGTTTTCTCCCAAAGGGATACATGTATTTGGAACTCTAAATCAAACACGGCTTGTGCTAGCTCTTCAAAACTTGACACAATAAAGCAGTTTCAAGTTCCATCTCTATGGTTTGTTTGCTGTTGATTTACCCTAAGCAGACACTGGGGAGAATCACTTTCATGGAAAGGGCTTGCCAAGCTTCCAAAAAATGAGTTGCCTGAAATCTCAGCAAACACTTTTTCACCCAATCTTGATGATACTTTCAGGTAATGATCAGTGCACCAATCCCACTTGGCTCGCTAAATTTCGTTCTTCTAGGTTAAACCGGTCGTTTGCAGTAACCGTTTTCATTTTGAGGTTTCACTCTGTTTTCTCCTATAAGGATATATGTATTTGGAACTCTAAATCAAACACGGTTTGTGATAGTTCTTTGAAACTTGACATAATAAAGCAGTTTCAAGTTCTATCTCTATGGTTTATTTGCTGTTGATGTAGCCCTAAGCAGAGACTGGCGAAAATCACTTTCATGGAAAGGGCTCTTCAAGCTTCCAAAAATCTAAGAGTTTCCTGAAATCTCAGCAAACACTTTTTCACCCAATCTTGATGATACTTTCAGGTAATGATCAGTAAACCAATCCCACTTGGCTCGACAAATTTCGTTCTTCTACGTTAAAACGTTCATTTGCAGTAACCGTTTTCATTTTGAGGTTTCACTCTGTTTTCTCCTATAGGGATACATGTATTTGGAACTCTAAATCAAACACGGTTTGTGATAGCTCTTTGAAACTTGACACAAAAAAGCAGTTTCAAGTTCTATCTCTATGGTTTGTTTGCTGTTGATGTAGCCCTAAGCAGAGACTGGCGAGAATCACTTTCATGGAAAGGGCTTGGCAAGCTTTTAAAAAACTGCGAGTTGCCTGAAATCTCAGCAAACACTTTTTCACCCAATCTTGATGATACTTTCAGGTAATGATAAGTACACCAATTCCACTTGGCTCACCAAATTTCGTTCTTCTAGGTTAAACCGTTTGTTTGCAGTAACCTTTTTCATTTTGAGGTTTCACTCTGTTTTCTCCTATAGGGATACATGTATTTGGAACTCTAAATCAAACACTGTTTGTGCTAGCTCTTTGAAACTTGACACAATAAAGCAGTGTCAAGTTCTACCTGTATGGTTTGTTTGCTGTTGATGTAGCCCTAAGCAGAGACTGGCGAGAATCACTTTAATGGAAAGGGCTTGCCAAGCTTCCAAAAAACGAGTTGCCTAAAACCTCAGCAAACACTTTTTCATCCAATCTTGATGATACTTTCAGGTAATGATCAGTACACCAATCCCACTTGGCTCGCCAAATTTCGTTCTTCTAGGTTAAACCGTTCGTTTGCAGTAACCGTTTTTATTTTGAGGCTTCACTCTGTTTTCTCCTATAGGGATATATGTATTTGGAAGTCTAAATCAAACACGGTTTGTGCTAGCTCTTTGAAACTTGACACAATAAATCAGTTTCAAGTTCTATCTTTATGGTTTGTTTGCTGTTGATGTAGCCCTAAGCAGCGACTGGCGAGAATCACTTTCATGGAAAGGGCTTGTCAAGCTTCCAAAAAACTACGAGTTGCCTGAAATCTCAGCAAACACTTTTTCACCCGATCTTGATGATACTTTCAGGTAATGATCAGTACACCAATCTCACTTGGCTAGCCAAATTTCATTCTTCTAGGTTAAACCGTTCGTTTGTAGTAACCGTTTTCATTTTGAGGTTTCACTCTGTTTTCTCCTATAGGGATACATGTATTTGGAACTCTAAATCAAACACGGTTTCTGATAGCTCTTTGAAACTTGACACAATAAAGCAGTTTCAAGTTCTATCTCTATGGTTTGTTTGCTGTTGATGTAGCCCTAAGCAGAGACTGGCGAGAATCACTTTCATGGAAAGGGCTCTTCAAGCTTCCAAAAATCTACGAGTTTCCTGAAATCTCAGCAAACACTTTTTCACCCAATCTTGATGATACTTTCAGGTAATGATCAGTAAAACAATCCCACTTGGCTCGACAAATTTCGTTCTTCTACGTTAAAACGTTCATTTTCAGTAACCGTTTAAATTTTGAGGTTTCACTCTGTTTTCTCCTATAGGGATACATGTATTTGGAACTCTAAATCAAACACGGTTTGTGCTAGCTCTTTGAAACTTGACACAATAAAGCAGTTTCAAGTTCTCTCTCTATGGTTTGTTTGCTGTTGATGTAGCCCTAAGCAGAGACTGGCGAGAATCACTTTCATGAAAAGGGCTTGCCAAGCTTCCAAAAAACTACGAGTTGCCTGAAATCTCAGCAAACACTTTTTCACCCAATCTTGATGATACTTTCAGGTAATGATCAGTACACCAATCCCACTTGGCTAGCAAAATTTCGTTCTTCTAGGTTAAACCGTTCGTTTGTAGTAAACGTTTTCATTTTGAGGTTTCACTCTGTTTTCTCCCAAAGGGATACATGTATTTGGAACTCTAAATCAAACACGGCTTGTGCTAGCTCTTCAAAACTTGACACAATAAAGCAGTTTCAAGTTCTATCTCTATGGTTTGTTTGCTGTTGATTTACCCTAAGCAGACACTGGGGAGAATCACTTTCATGGAAAGGGCTTGCCATGCTTCCAAAAAATGAGTTGCCTGAAATTTCAGCAAACACTTTTTCACCCAATCTTGATGATACTTTCAGGTAATGATCAGTGCACCAATCCCACTTGGCTCGCTAAATTTCGTTCTTCTAGGTTAAACCGGTCGTTTGCAGTAACCGTTTTCATTTTGAGGTTTCACTCTGTTTTCTCCTATAAGGATATATGTATTTGGAACTCTAAATCAAACACGGTTTGTGCTAGCTCTTTGAAACTTGACATAATAAAGCAGTTTCAAGTTCTATCTCTATGGTTTATTTGCTGTTGATGTAGCCCTAAGCAGAGACTGGCGAGAATCACTTTCATGGGAAGGGCTCTTCAAGCTTCCAAAAATCTACGAGTTTCCTGAAATCTCAGCAAACACTTTTTCACCCAATCTTGATAATACTTTCAGGTAATTATCAGTAAACCAATCCCACTTGGCTCGACAAATTTCGTTCTTCTACGTTAAAACGTTCATTTGCAGTAACCGTTTTCATTTTGAGGTTTCACTCTGTTTTCTCCTATAGGGATACATGTATTTGGAAGTCTAAATCAAACATGGTTTGTGATAGCTCTTTGAAACTTGACACAAAAAAGCAGTTTCAAGTTCTATCTCTATGGTTTGTTTGCTGTTGATGTAGCCCTAAGCAGAGACTGGCGAGAATCACTTTCATGGAAAGGGCTTGGCAAGCTTTTAAAAAACTGCGAGTTGCCTGAAATCTCAGCAAACACTTTTTCACCCAATCTTGATGATACTTTCAGGTAATGATAAGTACACCAATCCCACTTGGCTCACCAAATTTCGTTCTTCTAGGTTAAACCGTTTGTTTGCAGTAACCTTTTTCATTTTGAGGTTTCACTCTCTTTTCTCCTATAGGGATACATGTATTTGGAACTCTAAATCAAACACGGTTTGTGCTAGCTCTTTGAAACTTGACACAATAAAGCAGTGTCAAGTTCTTTCTGTATTGTTTGTTTGCTGTTGATGTAGCCCTAAGCAGAGACTGGCGAGAATCACTTTAATGGAAAGGGCTTGCCAAGCTTCCAAAAAACGAGTTGCCTAAAACCTCAGCAAACACTTTTTCACCCAATCTTGATGATACTTTCAGGTAATGATCAGTACACCAATCTCACTTGGCTCGCCAAATTTCGTTCTTCTAGGTTAAACCATTCGATTGCAGTAACCGTTTTCATTTTGAGGTTTCAGTCTGTTTTCTCCTATAGGGATATATGTATTTGGAACTCTAAATCAAACACGGTTTGTGCTAGCTCTTTGAA
>NW_027525601.1:0-17891 GCF_052094955.1 Ictidomys tridecemlineatus | reverse complement strand
GCTGAGATTTCAGGCAACTCGTAGTTTTTTGGAAGCTTGGCAGGCCCTTTCCATGAAAGTGATTCTCGCCAGTCTCTGCTTAGGGCTACATCAACAGCAAACAAACCATAGAGATAGAACTTGTAACTGCTTTATTGTGTCAAGTTTCAAAGAGCTAGCACAAACCGTGTTTGATTTAGAGTTCCAAATACATGTATCCCTATGGGAGAAAACAGAGTGAAACCTCAAATTGAAACCGGTTACTGTCAACGAACGGTTTAACCTAGAAGAACGAAATTTGGCGAGCCATGTGGGATTGGTGTACTGATCATTACCTGAAAGTTTCATCAAGATTGGGTGAAAAAGTGTGTGCTGAGATTTCAGGCAACTCGTAGTTTTTTGGAAGCTTGGCAGGCCCTTTCCATGAAAGTGATTCTCGCCAGTCTCTGCTTAGGGCTACATCAACAGCAAACAACCATAGAGATAGAACTTGAAACTGCTTTATTGTGTCAAGTTTCAAAGAGCTAGCACAAACCGTGTTTGATTTAGAGTTCCAAATACATGTATCCCTATAGGAGAAAACAGAGTGAAACCTCAAAATGAAACCGGTTACTGCCAACGAACGGTTTAACCTAGAAGAACGAAATTTGGCGAGCCAAGTGGGATTGGTGTACTGATCATTACCTGAAAGTTTCATCAAGATTGGGTGAAAAAGTGTGTGCTGAGATTTCAGGCAACTCGTAGTTTTTTGGAAGCTTGGCAGGCCCTTTCCATGAAAGTGAGTCTCGCCAGTCTCTGTTTAGGTCTACATCAACAGCAAACAAACCATAGAGATAGAACTTGAAACTGCTTTATTGTGTCAAGTTTCAAAGAGCTAGCACAAACCGTGTTTGATTTAGAGTTCCAAATACATGTATCCCTATAGGAGAAAACAGAGTGAAACCTCAAAATGAAACCGGTTACTGCCAACGAACGGTTTAACCTAGAAGAACGAAATTTGTCGAGCCAAGTGGGATTGGTGTACTGATCATTACCTGAAATTTTCATCAAGATTGGGTATAAAAGTGTTTGCTGAGATTTCAGGCAACTCGTAGTTTTTTGGAAGCTTGGCAGACCTTTCCATGAAAGTGATTCTCGCCAGTCTCTGCTTAGAGCTACATCAACAGCAAACAAACCATAGAGATAGACCTTGAAACTGCTTTATTGTGTCAAGTTCCAAAGAGCTAGCACAAACCTTGTTTGATTTAGAGTTCAAAATACATGTATCCCATTAGGAGAAAACAGAGTGAAACCTCAAAATGAAAACGGTTACTACCAACGAACGGTTTAACCTAGAAGAATGAAATTTGGCGAGCCAAGTGGGATTGGTGTACTGATCATTACCTGCAAGTTTCATCAAGATTGGGTGAAACAGTGTGTGCTGAGATTTCGGGCAACTCGTAGTTTTTTGGAAGCTTGGCAGGCCCTTTCCATGAAAGTGATTCTCGCCAGTCTCTGCTTAGGGCTACATCAACAGCAAACAAACCATAGAGATAGAACTTGAAACTGCTTTATTGTGTCAAGTTTCAAAGAGCTAGCACAAACCGTGTTTGATTTAGAGTTCCAAATACATGTATCCCTATAGGAGAAAACAGAGTGAAACCTCAAAATGAAACCGGTTACTGCCAACGAACGGTTTAACCTAGAAGAACGAAATTTGGGGAGCCAAGTGGGATTGGTGTACTGATCATTACCTGAAAGTTTCATCAAGAGTGGGTGAAAAAGGGTGTGCTGAGATTTCGGGCAACTCGTAGTTTTTTGGAAGCTTAGCAGGCCCTTTCCATGAAAGTGATTCTCGCCAGTCTCTGCTTAGGGCTACATCAACAGCAAACAAACCATAGAGATAGAACTTGAAACTGCTTTATTGTGTCAAGTTTCAAAGAGCTAGCACAAACCATGTTTGATTCAGAGTTCCAAATACATGTATCCCTGTAGGAGAAAACAGAGTGAAACCTCAAAATGAAACCGGTTACTGCCAACGAACGGTTTAACCTAGAAGAACGAAATTTGGCGAGCAAAGTGGGATTGGTGTACTGATCATTACCTGAAATTTTCATCAAGATTGGGTGAAAAAGTGTGTGCTGAGATTTCAGGCAACTCGTAGTTTTTTGGAATCTTGGCAGATTTTTCCATGAAAGTGATTCTCGCCAGTCTCTACTTAGGGCTACATCAACAGCAAACAAACCATAGAGATAGAACTTGAAACTGCTTTATTGTGTCAAGTTCCAAAGAGCTAGCACAAACCGTGTTTGATTTAGAGTTCCAAATACATGTATCCCTATAGGAGAAAACAGAGTGAAACCTCAAAATGAAACCGGTTACTACCAACGAACGGTTTAACCTAGAAGAATGAAATTTGGCGAGCCAAGTGGGATTGGTGTACTGATCATTACCTGAAAGTTTCATCAAGATTGGGTGAAAAAGTGTGTGCTGAGATTCCGGGCAACTCGTAGTTTTTTGGAAGCTTGGCAGGCCCTTTCCATGAAAGTGATTCTCGCCAGTCTCTGCTTAGGGCTACATCAACAGCAAACAAACCATAGAGATAGAACTTGAAACTGCTTTATTGTGTCAAGTTTCAAAGAGCTAGCACAAACCATGTTTGATTTAGAGTTCAAAATATATGTATCCCTATAGGAGAAAACAGAGTGAAACCTCAAAATGAAACCGGTTACTGCCAACGAATGGTTTAACCCAGAAGAACGAAATTTGGCGAGCCAAGTGGGATTGGTGTACTGATCATTACCTGAAAGTTTCATCAAGAGTGGGTGAAAAAGGGTGTGCTGAGATTTCGGGCAACTCGTAGTTTTTTGGAAGCTTGGCAGGCCCTTTCCATGAAAGTGATTCTCGCCAGTCTCTGCTTAGGGCTACATAAACAGCAAACAAACCATAGAGATAGAACTTGAAACTGCTTTATTGTGTCAAGTTTCAAAGAGCTAGCACAAACCGTGTTTGATTTAGAGTTCCAAATACATGTATCCCTATAGGAGAAAACAGAGTGAAACCTCAAAATGAAACCGGTTACTGCCAACGAACGGTTTAACCTAGAAGAACGAAATTTGGCGAGCCAAGTGGGATTGGTGTACTGATCATTACCTGAAAGTTTCATCAAGATTGGGTGAAAAAGGGTGTGCTGAGATTTCGGCAAATCGTAGTTTTTTGGAAGATTGGCAGGCCCTTTCCATGAAAGTGATTCTCGCCAGTCTCTGCTTAGGGCTACATCAACAGCAAACAAACCATAGAGATAGAACTTGAAACTGCTTTATTGTGTCAAGTTTCAAAGAGCTAGCACAAACCGTGTTTGATTTAGAGTTCCAAATACATGTATCCCTATAGGAGAAAACAGAGTGAAACCTCAAAATGAAACCGGTTACTGCCAACGAACGGTTTAACCTAGAAGAACGAAATTTGGCGAGCCAAGTGGGATTGGTGTACTGATCATTACCTGAAAGTTTCATCAAGATTGGGTGAAAAAGGGTGTGCTGAGATTTCAGGCAACTCGTAGTTTTTTGGAAGCTTGGCAGGCCCTTTTCATGAAAGTGATTCTCGCCAGTCTCTGCTTAGGGCTACATCAACAGCAAACAAACCATAGAGACAGAACTTGAAACTGCTTTATTGTGTCAAGTTTCAAAGAGCTAGCACAAACCGTGTTTGATTAAGAGTTCCAAATACATGTATCCCTATAGGAGAAAACAGAGTGAAACCTCAAAATGAAACCGGTTACTGCCAACGACCGGTTTAACCTAGAAGAACGAAATTTGGCGAGCCAAGTGGGATTGGTGTACTGATCATTACCTGAAAGTTTCATCAAGATTGGGTGAAAAAGTGTGTGCTGAGATTTGAGGCAACTCGTAGTTTTTCGGAAGCTTGGCAGGCCCTTTCCATGAACGTGATTCTCGCCAGTCTCTGCTTAGGGCTACATCAACAGCAAACAAACCATAGAGATAGAACTTGAAACTGCTTTATTGTGTCAAGTTTCTAAGAGCTAGCACAAACCGTGTTTGATTTAGAGTTCCAAATACATGTATCCCTATAGGAGAAAACAGAGTGAAACCTCAAAATGAAACCGGTTACTGCCAACGAATGGTTTAACCTAGAAGAACGAAATTTGGCGAGCCAAGTGGGATTGGTGTACTGATCATTACCTTAAAGTTTCATCAAGATTGGGTGAAAAAGTGTGTGCTGAGATTTCAGGCAACTCGTAGTTTTTTGGAATCTTGGCAGGCCCTTTCCATGAAAGTGATTCTCGCCAGTCTCTGTTTAGGGCTACATCAACAGCAAACAAACCATAGAGATAGAACTTGAAACTGCTTTATTGTGTCAAGTTTCAAAGAGCAAGCACAAACCGTGTTTGATTTAGAGTTCCAAATACATGTATCCCTATAGGAGAAAACAGAGTGAAACCTCAAAATGAAACCGGTTACTGCCAACGAACGGTTTAACATAGAAGAACGAAATTTGGCGAGCCAAGTGGGATTGGTGTACTGATCATTACCTGAAAGTTTCATCAAGATTGGGTGAAAAAGGGTGTGCTGAGATTTCAGGCAAATCGTAGTTTTTTGGAAGCTTGGCAGGCCCTTTCCATGAAAATGATTCTCGCCAGTCTCTGCTTAGGGCTACATCAACAGCAAACAAACCATAGAGATAGAACTTGAAACTGCTTTATTGTGTCAAGTTTCAAAGAGCTAGCACAAACCGTGTTTGTTTTAGAGTTCCAAATACATGTATCCCTATAGGAGAAAACAGAGTGAAACCTCAAAATGAAACCGGTAACTGCCAACGAACGGTTTAACCTAGAAGAAGGAAATTTGGAAAGCCAAGTGGGATTGGTGTACTGATCATTACCTGAAATTTTCATCAAGATTGGGTGAAAAAGTGTTTGCTGAGATTTTGGGCAACTCGTAGTTTTTTGGAAGCTTGGCAGGCCCTTTCGATGAAAGTGATTCTCGCCAGTCTCTGCTTAGGGCTACATCAACAGCAAACAAACCATAGAGATAGAACTTGAAACTGCTTTATTGTGTCAAGTTTCAAAGAGCTAGCACAAACCGTGTTTGATTTAGAGTTCCAAATACATGTATCCCTATAGGAGAAAACAGAGTGAAACCTCAAAATGAAACCAGTTACTGCCAAAGAACGGTTTAACCTAGAAGAACGAAATTTGGCGAGCCAAGTGGGATTGGTGTACTGATCATTACCTGAAATTTCATCAAGATTGGGTGAAAAAAGGTGTGCTGAGATTTCAGGCAACTCCTAGTTTTTGGAAGCTTGGCAGGCCCTTTCCATGAAAGTGATTCTCGCCAGTCTCTGCTTAGGGCTACATCAACAGCAAACAAACCATAGAGATAGAACTTGAAACTGCTTTATTGTGTCAAGTTTCAAAGAGCTAGCACAAACCGTGTTTGATTTAGAGTTCCAAATACATGTATCCCTATAGGAGAAAACAGAGTGAAACCTCAAAATGAAACCGGTTACTGCCAACGAACGGTTTAACCTAGAAGAACGAAATTTGGCGAGCCAAGTGGGATTGGTGTACTGATCATTACCTGAAAGTTTCATCAAGATTGGGTGAAAAAGGGTGTGCTGAGATTTCGGGCAACTCGTAGTTTTTTGGAAGCTTGGCAGGCCCTTTCCATGAAAGTGATTCTCGCCAGTCTCTGCTTAGGGCTACATCAACAGCAAACAAACCATAGAGATAGAACTTGAAACTGCTTTATTGTGTCAAGTTTCAAAGAGCTAGCACAAACCGTGTTTGATTTAGAGTTCCAAATACATGTATCCCTATAGGAGAAAACAGAGTGAAACCTCAAAATGAAACCGGTTACTGCCAACGAACGGTTTAACCTAGAAGAACGAAATTTGGCGAGCCAAGTGGGATTGGTGTACTGATCATTACCTGAAATTTTCATCAAGATTGGGTGAAAAAGTGTTTGCTGAGATTTCAGGCAACTCGTAGTTTTTTGAATCTTGGCAGATTTTTCCATGAAAGTGATTCTCGCCAGTCTCTGCTTAGGGCTACATCAACAGCAAACAAACCATAGAGATAGAACTTGAAACTGCTTTATTGTGTCAAGTTCCAAAGAGCTAGTACAAACCGTGTTTGATTTAGAGTTCCAAATACATGTATCCCTATAGGAGAAAACAGAGTGAAACCTCAAAATGAAACCGGTTACTACCAACGAACGCTTTAACCTAGAAGAATGAAATTTGGCGAGCCAAGTGGGATTGGTGTACTGATCATTACCTGAAAGTTTCATCAAGATTGGGTGAAAAAGTGTGTGCTGAGATTTCGGGCAACTCGTAGTTTTTTGGAAGGTTGGCAGGCCCTTTCCATGAAAGTGATTCTCGCCAGTCTCTGCTTAGGGCTACATCAATAGCAAACAAACCATAGAGATAGAACTTGAAACTGCTTTATTGTGTCAAGTTTCAAAGAGCTAGCACAAACCGTGTTTGATTTAGAGTTCCAAATACATGTATCCCTATAGGAGAAAACAGAGTGAAACCTCAAAATGAAACCGGTTACTGCCAACGAACGGTTTAACCTAGAAGAACGAAATTTGGCGAGCCAAGTGGGATTGGTGTACTGATCATTACCTGAAAGTTTCATCAAGATTGGGTGAAAAAGTGTGTGCTGAGATTTCAGGCAACTCGTAGTTTTTTGGAAGCTTGGCAGGCCCTTTCCATGAAAGTGAGTCTCGCCAGTCTCTGTTTAGGGCTACATCAACAGCAAACAAACCATAGAGATAGAACTTGAAACTGCTTTATTGTGTCAAGTTTCAAAGAGCTAGCACAAACCGTGTTTGATTTAGAGTTCCAAATACATGTATCCCTATAGGAGAAAACAGAGTGAAACCTCAAAATGAAACCGGTTACTGCCAACGAACGGTTTAACCTAGAAGAACGAAATTTGTCGAGCCAAGTGGGATTGGTGTACTGATCATTACCTGAAATTTTCATCAAGATTGGGTATAAAAGTGTTTGCTGAGATTTCAGGCAACTCGTAGTTTTTTGGAAGCTTGGCAGACCTTTCCATGAAAGTGATTCTCGCCAGTCTCTGCTTAGAGCTACATCAACAGCAAACAAACCATAGAGATAGACCTTGAAACTGCATTATTGTGTCAAGTTCCAAAGAGCTAGCACAAACCTTGTTTGATTTAGAGTTCAAAATACATGTATCCCATTAGGAGAAAACAGAGTGAAACCTCAAAATGAAAACGGTTACTACCAACGAACGGTTTAACCTAGAAGAATGAAATTTGGCGAGCCAAGTGGGATTGGTGTACTGATCATTACCTGAAAGTTTCATCAAGATTGGGTGAAACAGTGTGTGCTGAGATTTCGGGCAACTCGTAGTTTTTTGGAAGCTTGGCAGGCCCTTTCCATGAAAGTGATTCTCGCCAGTCTCTGCTTAGGGCTACATCAACAGCAAACAAACCATAGAGATAGAACTTGAAACTGCTTTATTGTGTCAAGTTTCAAAGAGCTAGCACAAACCGTGTTTGATTTAGAGTTCCAAATACATGTATCCCTATAGGAGAAAACAGAGTGAAACCTCAAAATGAAACCGGTTACTGCCAACGAACGGTTTAACCTAGAAGAACGAAATTTGGGGAGCCAAGTGGGATTGGTGTACTGATCATTACCTGAAAGTTTCATCAAGAGTGGGTGAAAAAGGGTGTTCTGAGATTTCGGGCAACTCGTAGTTTTTTGGAAGCTTAGCAGGCCCTTTCCATGAAAGTGATTCTCGCCAGTCTCTGCTTAGGGCTACATCAACAGCAAACAAACCATAGAGATAGAACTTGAAACTGCTTTATTGTGTCAAGTTTCAAAGAGCTAGCACAAACCATGTTTGATTCAGAGTTCCAAATACATGTATCCCTATAGGAGAAAACAGAGTGAAACCTCAAAATGAAACCGGTTACTGCCAACGAACGGTTTAACCTAGAAGAACGAAATTTGGCGAGCAAAGTGGGATTGGTGTACTGATCATTACCTGAAATTTTCATCAAGATTGGGTGAAAAAGTGTGTGCTGAGATTTCAGGCAACTCGTAGTTTTTTGGAATCTTGGCAGATTTTTCCATGAAAGTGATTCTCGCCAGTCTCTGCTTAGGGCTACATCAACAGCAAACAAACCATAGAGATAGAACTTGAAACTGCTTTATTGTGTCAAGTTCCAAAGAGCTAGCACAAACCGTGTTTGATTTAGAGTTCCAAATACATGTATCCCTATAGGAGAAAACAGAGTGAAACCTCAAAATGAAACCGGTTACTACCAACGAACGGTTTAACCTAGAAGAATGAAATTTGGCGAGCCAAGTGGGATTGGTGTACTGATCATTACCTGAAAGTTTCATCAAGATTGGGTGAAAAAGTGTGTGCTGAGATTCCGGGCAACTCGTAGTTTTTGGAAGCTTGGCAGGCCCTTTCCATGAAAGTGATTCTCGCCAGTCTCTGCTTAGGGCTACATCAACAGCAAACAAACCATAGAGATAGAACTTGAAACTGCTTTATTGTGTCAAGTTTCAAAGAGCTAGCACAAACCATGTTTGATTTAGAGTTCAAAATATATGTATCCCTATAGGAGAAAACAGAGTGAAACCTCAAAATGAAACCGGTTACTGCCAACGAACGGTTTAACCCAGAAGAACGAAATTTGGCGAGCCAAGTGGGATTGGTGTACTGATCATTACCTGAAAGTTTCATCAAGAGTGGGTGAAAAAGGGTGTGCTGAGATTTCGGGCAACTCGTAGTTTTTTGGAAGCTTGGCAGGCCCTTTCCATGAAAGTGATTCTCGCCAGTCTCTGCTTAGGGCTACATCAACAGCAAACAAACCATAGAGATAGAACTTGAAACTGCTTTATTGTGTCAAGTTTCAAAGAGCTAGCACAAACCGTGTTTGATTTATAGTTCCAAATACATGTATCCCTATAGGAGAAAACAGAGTGAAACCTCAAAATGAAACCGGTTACTGCCAACGAACGGTTTAACCTAGAAGAACGAAATTTGGCGAGCCAAGTGGGATTGGTGTACTGATCATTACCTGAAAGTTTCATCAAGATTGGGTGAAAAAGGGTGTGCTGAGATTTCGGCAAATCGTAGTTTTTTGGAAGATTGGCAGGCCCTTTCCATGAAAGTGATTCTCGCCAGTCTCTGCTTAGGGCTACATCAACAGCAAACAAACCATAGAGATAGAACTTGAAACTGCTTTATTGTGTCAAGTTTCAAAGAGCTAGCACAAACCGTGTTTGATTTAGAGTTCCAAATACATGTATCCCTATAGGAGAAAACAGAGTGAAACCTCAAAATGAAACCGGTTACTGCCAACGAACGGTTTAACCTAGAAGAACGAAATTTGGCGAGCCAAGTGGGATTGGTGTACTGATCATTACCTGAAAGTTTCATCAAGATTGGGTGAAAAAGGGTGTGCTGAGATTTCAGGCAACTCGTAGTTTTTTGGAAGCTTGGCAGGCCCTTTTCATGAAAGTGATTCTCGCCAGTCTCTGCTTAGGGCTACATCAACAGCAAACAAACCATAGAGACAGAACTTGAAACTGCTTTATTGTGTCAAGTTTCAAAGAGCTAGCACAAACCGTGTTTGATTTAGAGTTCCAAATACATGTATCCCTATAGGAGAAAACAGAGTGAAACCTCAAAATGAAACCGGTTACTGCCAACGACCGGTTTAACCTAGAAGAACGAAATTTGGCGAGCCAAGTGGGATTGGTGTACTGATCATTACCTGAAAGTTTCATCAAGATTGGGTGAAAAAGTGTGTGCTGAGATTTGAGGCAACTCGTAGTTTTTCGGAAGCTTGGCAGGCCCTTTCCATGAACGTGATTCTCGCCAGTCTCTGCTTAGGGCTACATCAACAGCAAACAAACCATAGAGATAGAACTTGAAACTGCTTTATTGTGTCAAGTTTCTAAGAGCTAGCACAAACCGTGTTTGATTTAGAGTTCCAAATACATGTATCCCTATAGGAGAAAACAGAGTGAAACCTCAAAATGAAACCGGTTACTGCCAACGAACGGTTTAACCTAGAAGAACGAAATTTGGCGAGCCAAGTGGGATTGGTGTAGTGATCATTACCTTAAAGTTTCATCAAGATTGGGTGAAAAAGTGTGTGCTGAGATTTCAGGCAACTCGTAGTTTTTTGGAAGCTTGGCAGGCCCTTTCCATGAAAGTGATTCTCGCCAGTCTCTGTTTAGGGCTACATCAACAGCAAACAAACCATAGAGATAGAACTTGAAACTGCTTTATTGTGTCAAGTTTCAAAGAGCAAGCACAAACCGTGTTTGATTTAGAGTTCCAAATACATGTATCCCTATAGGAGAAAACAGAGTGAAACCTCAAAATGAAACCGGTTACTGCCAACGAACGGTTTAACCTAGAAGAACGAAATTTGGCGAGCCAAGTGGGATTGGTGTACTGATCATTACCTGAAAGTTTCATCAAGATTGGGTGAAAAAGGGTGTGCTGAGATTTCAGGCAAATCGTAGTTTTTTGGAAGCTTGGCAGGCCCTTTCCATGAAAATGATTCTCGCCAGTCTCTGCTTAGGGCTACATCAACAGCAAACAAACCATAGAGATAGAACTTGAAACTGCTTTATTGTGTCAAGTTTCAAAGAGCTAGCACAAACCGTGTTTGTTTTAGAGTTCCAAATACATGTATCCCTATAGGAGAAAACAGAGTGAAACCTCAAAATGAAACCGGTTACTGCCAACGAACGGTTTAACCTAGAAGAAGGAAATTTGGAAAGCCAAGTGGGATTGGTGTACTGATCATTACCTGAAAGTTTCATCAAGATTGGGTGAAAAAGTGTTTGCTGAGATTTTGGGCAACTCGTAGTTTTTTGGAAGCTTGGCAGGCCCTTTCCATGAAAGTGATTCTCGCCAGTCTCTGCTTAGGGCTACATCAACAGCAAACAAACCATAGAGATAGAACTTGAAACTGCTTTATTGTGTCAAGTTTCAAAGAGCTAGCACAAACCGTGTTTGATTTAGAGTTCCAAATACATGTATCCCTATAGGAGAAAACAGAGTGAAACCTCAAAATGAAACCAGTTACTGCCAAAGAACGGTTTAACCTAGAAGAACGAAATTTGGCGAGCCAAGTGGGATTGGTGTACTGATCATTACCTGAAATTTCATCAAGATTGGGTGAAAAAGGGTGTGCTGAGATTTCAGGCAACTCCTAGTTTTTGGAAGCTTCGCAGGCCCTTTCCATGAAAGTGATTCTCGCCAGTCTCTGCTTAGGGCTACATCAACAGCAAACAAACCATAGAGATAGAACTTGAAACTGCTTTATTGTGTCAAGTTTCAAAGAGCTAGCACAAACCGTGTTTGATTTAGAGTTCCAAATACATGTATCCCTATAGGAGAAAACAGAGTGAAACCTCAAAATGAAACCGGTTACTGCCAACGAACGGTTTAACCTAGAAGAACGAAATTTGGCGAGCCAAGTGGGATTGGTGTACTGATCATTACCTGAAAGTTTCATCAAGATTGGGTGAAAAAGGGTGTGCTGAGATTTCGGGCAACTCGTAGTTTTTTGGAAGCTTGGCAGGCCCTTTCCATGAAAGTGATTCTCGCCAATCTCTGCTTAGGGCTACATCAACAGCAAAAAAACCATAGAGATAGAACTTGAAACTGCTTTATTGTGTCAAGTTGCAAAGAGCTAGCACAAACCGTGTGTGATTTAGAGTTCCAAATACATGTATCCCTATAGGAGAAAACAGAGTGAAACCTCAAAATGAAACCGGTTACTGCCAACGAACGGTTTAACCTAGAGGAACGAAATTTGGCGAGCCAAGTGGGATTGGTGTACTGATCATTACCTGAAAGTTTCATCAAGATTGGGTGAAACAGGGTGTGCTGAGATTTCAGACAACTCGTAGTTTTTTGGAAGCTTGGCAGGCCCTTTTCATGAAAGTGATTCTCGCCAGTCTCTGCTTAGGGCTACATCAACAGCAAACAAACCATAGAGATAGAACATGAAACTGCTTTATTGTGTCAAGTTTCAAAGAGCTAGCACAAACCGTGTTTGATTTAGATTTCCAAATACATGTATCCCTATAGGAGAAAACAGAGTGAAACCACAAAATGAAACCGGTTACTGCCAAGGAACAGTTTAACCTAGAAGAACGAAATTGGCGAGCCAAGTGGGATTGGTGTACTGATCATTACCTGAAAGTTTCATCAAGATTGGGTGAAAAAGTGTGTGCTGAGATTTCAGGCAACTCGTAGTTTTTCGGAAGCTTGGCAGGCCATTTCCATGAAAGTGATTCTCGCCAGTCTCTGCTTAGGGCTACATCAACAGCAAACAAACCATAGAGATAGAACTTGAAACTGCTTTATTGTGTCAAGTTTCAAAGAGCTAGCACAAACCATGTTTGATTTAGAGTTCCAAATACATGTATCCCTATAGGAGAAAACAGAGTGAAACCTCAAAATGAAACCGGTTACTGCCAACGAACGGTTTAACCTAGAAGAACGAAATTTGGCGAGCCAAGTGGGATTGGTGTACTGATCATTACCTGAAAGTTTCATCAAGAGTGGGTGAAAAAGGGTGTGCTGAGATTTCGGGCAACACGTAGTTTTTTGGAAGCTTGGCAGGCCCTTTCCATGAAAGTGATTCTCGCCAGTCTCTGCTTAGGGCTACATCAACAGCAAACAATCCATAGATATAGAACTTGAAACTGCTTTATTGTGTCAGGTTTCAAAGAGCTAGCACAAACCGTGTTTGATTTAGAGTTCCAAATACATGTATCCCTATAGGAGAAAACAGAGTGAAACCTCAAAATGAAACCGGTTACTGCCAACGAACGGTTTAACCTAGAAGAACGAAATTTGGCGAGCCAAGTGGGATTGGTGTACTGATCATTACCTGAAAGTTTCATCAAGATTGGGTGAAAAAGGGTGTGCTGAGATATCAGGCAAATCGTAGTTTTTTGGAAGCTTCGCAGGCCCTTTCCATGAAAGTGATTCTCGCCAGTCTCTGCTTAGGGCTACATCAACAGCAAACAAACCATAGAGACAGAACTTGAAACTGCTTTATTGTGTCAAGTTTCAAAGATCTAGCACAAACCGTGTTTGATTTAGAGTTCCAAATACATGTATCCCTATAGGAGAAAACAGAGTGAAACCTCAAAATGAAACCGGTTACTGCCAACGAAAGGTTTAACCTAGAAGAACGAAATTTGGCGAGCCAAGTGGGATTGGTGTACTGATCATTACCTGAAAGTTTCATCAAGATTGGGTGAAATAGGGTGTGCTGAGATTTGAGGCAACTCGTAGTTTTTCGGAAGCTTGGCAGGCCCTTTCCATGAAAGTGATTCTCGCCAGTCGCTGCTTAGGGCTACATCAACAGCAAACAAATCATAGAGATAGAACTTGAAACTGCTTTATTGTGTCAAGTTTCTAAGAGCTAGCACAAACCGTGTTTGTTTTAGAGTTCCAAATACATGTATCCCTATAGGAGAAAACAGAGTGAAACCTCAAAATGAAACCGGTTACTGCCAACGAACGGTTTAACCTAGAAGAACGAAATTTGGCGAGCCAAGTGGGATTGGTGTACTGATCATTACCTGAAAGTTTCATCAAGATTGGGTGAAAAAGGGTGTGCTGAGATTTCAGGCAACTCGTAGTTTTTTGGAAGCTTGGCAGGCCCTTTCCATAAAAGTGACTCTCGCCAGTCTCTGCTTAGGGCTACATCAACAGCAAACAAACCATAGAGATAGAACTTGAAACTGCTTTATTGTGTCAAGTTTCAAAGAGCTAGCACAAACCGTGTTTGATTTAGAGTTCCAAATACATGTATCCCTATAGGAGAAAACAGAGTGAAACCTCAAAATGAAACCGGTTACTGCCAACGAATGGTTTAACCTAGAAGAACGAAATTTGGCGAGCCAAGTGGGATTGGTGTACTGATCATTACCTGAAAGTTTCATCAAGATTGGGTGAAAAAGTGTGTGCTGAGATTTCAGGCAACTCGTAGTTTTTTGGAAGCTTGGCAGGCCCTTTCCATGAAAGTGATTCTCGCCAGTCTCTGCTTAGGGCTACATCAACAGCAAACAAACCAGAGATAGAACTTGAAACTGCTTTATTGTGTCAAGTTTCAAAGAGCTAGCACAAACCGTGTTTGATTTAGACTTCCAAATACATGTATCCCTATAGGAGAAAACAGAGTGAAACCTCAAAATGAAACCGGTTACTGCCAACGAACGGTTTAACCTAGAAGAACGAAATTTGGCGAGCCAAGTGGGATTGGTGTACTGATCATTACCTGAAAGTTTCATCAAGATTGGGTGAAAAAGGGTGTGCTGAGATTTCAGGCAAGTCGTAGTTTTTTGGAAGCTTGCCAGGCTCTTTCCATGAAAGTGATTCTCGCCAATCTCTGCTTAGGGCTACATCAACAGCAAACAAACCATAGAGATAGAACTTGAAACTGCTTTATTGTGTCAAGTTGCAAAGAGCTAGCACAAACCGTGTGTGATTTAGAGTTCCAAATACATGTATCCCTATAGGAGAAAACAGAGTGAAACCTCAAAATGAAACCGGTTACTGCCAACGAACGGTTTAACCTAGAGGAACGAAATTTGGCGAGCCAAGTGGGATTGGTGTACTGATCATTACCTGAAAGTTTCATCAAGATTGGGTGAAACAGGGTGTGCTGAGATTTCAGACAACTCGTAGTTTTTTGGAAGCTTGGCAGGCCCTTTTCATGAAAGTGATTCTCGCCAGTCTCTGCTTAGGGCTACATCAACAGCAAACAAACCATAGAGATAGAACATGAAACTGCTTTATTGTGTCAAGTTTCAAAGAGCTAGCACAAGCCGTGTTTGATTTAGATTTCCAAATACATGTATCCCTATAGGAGAAAACAGAGTGAAACCTCAAAATGAAACCGGTTACTGCCAAGGAACAGTTTAACCTAGAAGAACGAAATTTGGCGAGCCAAGTGGGATTGGTGTACTGATCATTACCTGAAAGTTTCATCAAGATTGGGTGAAAAAGTGTGTGCTGAGATTTCAGGCAACTCGTAGTTTTTCGGAAGCTTGGCAGGCCATTTCCATGAAAGTGATTCTCGCCAGTCTCTGCTTAGGGCTACATCAACAGCAAACAAACCATAGAGATAGAACTTGAAACTGCTTTATTGTGTCAAGTTTCAAAGAGCTAGCACAAACCATGTTTGATTTAGAGTTCCAAATACATGTATCCCTATAGGAGAAAACAGAGTGAAACCTCAAAATGAAACCGGTTACTGCCAACGAACGGTTTAACCTAGAAGAACGAAATTTGGCGAGCCAAGTGGGATTGGTGTACTGATCATTACCTGAAAGTTTCATCAAGAGTGGGTGAAAAAGGGTGTGCTGAGATTTCGGGCAACACGTAGTTTTTTGGAAGCTTGGCAGGCCTTTCCATGAAAGTGATTCTCGCCAGTCTCTGCTTAGGGCTACATCTACAGCAAACAATCCATAGAGATAGAACTTGAAACTGCTTTATTGTGTCAAGTTTCAAAGAGCTAGCACAAACCGTGTTTGATTTAGAGTTCCAAATACATGTATCCCTATAGGAGAAAACAGAGTGAAACCTCAAAATGAAACCGGTTACTGCCAACGAACGGTTTAACCTAGAAGAACGAAATTTGGCGAGCCAAGTGGGATTGGTGTACTGATCATTACCTGAAAGTTTCATCAAGATTGGGTGAAAAAGTGTGTGCTGAGATTTCAGGCAACTCGTAGTTTTTTGGAAGCTTGGCAGGCCCTTTCCATGAAAGTGATTCTCGCCAGTCTCTGCTTAGGGCTACATCAACAGCAAACAAACCATAGAGACAGAACTGGAAACTGCTTTATTGTGTCAAGTTTCAAAGAGCTAGCACAAACCGTGTTTGATTTAAAGTTCCAAATACATGTATCCCTATAGGAGAAAACAGAGTGAAACCTCAAAATGAAACCGGTTACTGCCAACGACCAGTTTAACCTAGAAGAACGAAATTTGGCGAGCCAAGTGGGATTGGTGTACTGATCATTACCTGAAAGTTTCATCAAGAAGTGGGTGAAAAAGGGTGTGCTGAGATTTCGGGCAACACGTAGTTTTTTGGAAGCTTGGCAGGCCCTTTCCATGAAAGTGATTCTCGCCAGTCTCTGCTTAGGGCTACATAAACAGCAAACAATCCATAGAGATAGAACTTGAAACTGCTTTATTGTGTCAAGTTTCAAAGAGCTAGCACAAACCGTGTTTGATTTAGAGTTCCAAATACATGTATCCCTATAGGAGAAAACAGATTGAAACCTCAAAATGAAACCGGTTACTGCCAACGAACGGTTTAACCTAGAAGAACGAAATTTGGCGAGCCAAGTGGGATTGGTGTACTGATCATTACCTGAAAGTTTCATCAAGATTGGGTGAAAAAGTGTGTGCTGAGATTTGAGGCAACTCGTAGTTTTTCGGAAGCTTGGCAGGCCCTTTCCATGAAAGTGATTCTCGCCAGTCTCTGCTTAGGGCTACATCAACAGCAAACAAACCATAGAGATAGAACTTGAAACTGCTTTATTGTGTCAAGTTTCTAAGAGCTAGCACAAACCGTGTTTGTTTTAGAGTTCCAAATACATGTATCCCTATAGGAGAAAACAGAGTGAAACCTCAAAATGAAACCGGTTACTGCCAACGAACGGTTTAACCTAGAAGAACGAAATTTGGCGAGCCAAGTGGGATTGGTGTACTGATCATTACCTGAAAGTTTCATCAAGATTGGGTGAAAAAGGGTGTGCTGAGATTTCAGGCAAATCGTAGTTTTTTGGAAGCTTGGCAGGCCCTTTCCATGAAAATGATTCTCGCCAGTCTCTGCTTAGGGCTACATCAACAGCAAACAAACCATAGAGATAGAACTTGAAACTGCTTTATTGTGTCAAGTTTCAAAGAGCTAGCACAAACCGTGTTTGTTTTAGAGTTCCAAATACATGTATCCCTATAGGAGAAAACAGAGTGAAACCTCAAAATGAAACCGGTTACTGCCAACGAACGGTTTAACCTAGAAGAAGGAAATTTGGAAAGCCAAGTGGGATTGGTGTACTGATCATTACCTGAAAGTTTCATCAAGATTGGGTGAAAAAGTGTTTGCTGAGATTTCGGGCAACTCGTAGTTTTTGGAAGCTTGGCAGGCCCTTTCCATGAAAGTGATTCTCGCCAGTCTCTGCTTAGGGCTACATCAACAGCAAACAAACCATAGAGATAGAACTTGAAACTGCTTTATTGTGTCAAGTTTCAAAGAGCTAGCACAAACCGTGTTTGATTTAGAGTTCCAAATACATGTATCCCTATAGGAGAAAACAGAGTGAAACCTCAAAATGAAACCAGTTACTGCCAAAGAACGGTTTAACCTAGAAGAACGAAATTTGGCGAGCCAAGTGGATTGGTGTACTGATCATTACCTGAAATTTCATCAAGATTGGGTGAAAAAGGGTGTGCTGAGATTTCAGGCAACTCCTAGTTTTTGGAAGCTTGGCAGGCCCTTTCCATGAAAGTGATTCTCGCCAGTCTCTGCTTAGGGCTACATCAACAGCAAACAAACCATAGAGATAGAACTTGAAACTGCTTTATTGTGTCAAGTTTCAAAGAGCTAGCACAAACCGTGTTTGATTTAGAGTTCCAAATACATGTATCCCTATAGGAGAAAACAGAGTGAAACCTCAAAATGAAACCGGTTACTGCCAACGAACGGTTTAACCTAGAAGAACGAAATTTGGCGAGCCAAGTGGGATTGGTGTACTGATCATTACCTGAAAGTTTCATCAAGATTGGGTGAAAAAGGGTGTGCTGAGATTTCGGGCAACTCGTAGTTTTTTGGAAGCTTGGCAGGCCCTTTCCATGAAAGTGA
>NW_027525600.1:0-17898 GCF_052094955.1 Ictidomys tridecemlineatus | reverse complement strand
GTTTCAGTCTGTTTTCTCCTATAGGGATACATGTATTTGGAACTCTAAATCAAACACGGTTTGTGCTAGCTCTTTGAAACTTGACACAATAAAGCAGTTTCAAGTTCTATCTCTATGGTTTGTTTGCTGTTGATGTAGCCCTAAGCAGAGACTGGCGAGAATCACTTTCATGGAAAGGGCCTGCCAAGCTTCCAGAAAACTACGAGTTGCCTGAAATCTCAGCACACACTTTTTCACCCAATCTTGATGAAACTTTCAGGTAATGATCAGTACACCAATCCCACTTGGCTCGCCAAATTTCGTTCTTCTAGGTTAAACCCTTCACTGGCAGTAACCGGTTTCATTTTGAGGTTTCAGTCTGTTTTCTCCTATAGGGATACATGTATTTGGAACTCTAAATCAAACACGGTTTGTGCTAGCTCTTTGAAACTTGACACAATAAAGCAGTTTCAAGTTCTATCTCTATGGTTTGTTTGCTGTTGATGTAGCCCTAAGCAGAGACTGGCGAGAATGACTTTAATGGAAAGGGCCTGCCAAGCTTCCAAAAAACTACAAGTTGCCTGAAATCTCAGCACACACTTTTTCACCCAATCTTGATGAAACTTTCAGGTAATGATCAGTACACCAATCCCACTTGGCTCGCCAAATTTCGTTCTTCTAGGTTAAACCGTTCGTTGGCAGTAACCGGTTTCATTTTGAGGTTTCACTCTGTTTTCTCCTATAGGGATACATGTATTTGGAACTCTAAATCAAACACGGTTTGTGCTAGCTCTTTGAAACTTGACACAATAAAGCAGTTTCAAGTTCTATCTCTATGGTTTGTTTGCTGTTGATGTAGCCCTAAGCAGAGACTGGCGAGAATCACTTTCATGGAAAGGGCCTGCCAAGCTTCCAAAAAACTACGAGTTGCCTGAAATCTCAGCACACACTTTTTCACCCAATCTTGATGAAACTTTCAGGTAATGATCAGTACACCAATCCCACTTGGCTCGCCAAATTTCGTTCTTCTAGGTTAAACCGTTCGTTGGCAGTAACCGGTTTCATTTTGAGGTTTCACTCTGTTTTCTCCTATAGGGATACATGTATTTGGAACTCTAAATCAAACACGGTTTGTGCTAGCTCTTTGAAACTTGACACAATAAAGCAGTTTCAAGTTCTATCTCTATGGTTTGTTTGCTGTTGATGTAGCCCTAAGCAGAGACTGGCAAGAATCACTTTCATGGAAAGGGCCTGCCAAGCTTCCAAAAAACTACGAGTTGCCTGAAATCTCAGCACACACTTTTCACCCAATCTTGATGAAACTTTCAGGTAATGATCAGTACACCAATCCCACTTGGCTCGCCAAATTTCGTTCTTCTAGGTTAAACCGTTCGTTGGCAGTAACCGGTTTCATTTTGAGGTTTCACTCTGTTTTCTCCTATAGGGATACATGTATTTGGAACTCTAAATCAAACACGGTTTGTGCTAGCTCTTTGAAACTTGACACAATAAAGCAGTTTCAATTCTATCTCTATTGTTTGTTTGCTGTTGATGTAGCCCTAAGCAGAGACTGGCGAGAATCACTTTCATGGAAAGGGCCTGCCAAGCTTCCAAAAAACTACGAGTTGCCTGAAATCTCAGCACACACTTTTTCACCCAATCTTGATGAAACTTTCAGGTAATGATCAGTACACCAATCCCACTTGGCTCGCCAAATTTCGTTCTTCTAGGTTAAACCGTTCGTTGGCAGTAACCGGTTTCATTTTGAGGTTTCACTCTGTTTTCTCCTATAGGGATACATGTATTTGGAACTCTAAATCAAACACGGTTTGTGCTAGCTCTTTGAAACTTGACACAATAAAGCAGTTTCAAGTTCTATCTCTATGGTTTGTTTGCTGTTGATGTAGCCCTAAGCAGAGACTGGCGAGAATCACTTTCATGGAAAGGGCCTGCCAAGCTTCCAAAAAACTACGAGTTGCCTGAAATCTCAGCACACACTTTTTCACCCAATCTTGATGAAACTTTCAGGTAATGATCAGTACACCAATCCCACTTGGCTCGCCAAATTTCGTTCTTCTAGGTTAAACCGTTCGTTGGCAGTAACCGGTTTCATTTTGAGGTTTCACTCTGTTTTCTCCTATAGGGATACATGTATTTGGAACTCTAAATCAAACACGGTTTGTGCTAGCTCTTTGAAACTTGACACAATAAAGCAGTTTCAAGTTCTATCTCTATGGTTTGTTTGCTGTTGATGTAGCCCTAAGCAGAGACTGGCGAGAATCACTTTTATTGAAAGGGCCTGCCAAGCTTCCAAAAAACTACGAGTTGCCTGAAATCTCAGCACACACTTTTTCACCCAATCTTGATGAAACTTTCAGGTAATGATCAGTACACCAATCCCACTTGGCTCGCCAAATTTCGTTCTTCTAGTTTAAACCGTTCGTTGGCAGTAACCGGTTTCATTTTGAGGTTTCACTCTATTTTCTCCTATAGGGATACATGTATTTGGAACTCTAAATCAAACACGGTTTGTGCTAGCTCTTTGAAACTTGACACAATAAAGCAGTTTCAAGTTCTATCTCTATGGTTTGTTTGCTGTTGATGTAGCCCTAAGCAGAGACTGGCGAGAATCACTTTCATGGAAAGGGCCTGCCAAGCTTCCAAAAAACTACGAGTTACCTGAAATCTCAGCACACACTTTTTCACCCAATCTTGATGAAACTTTCAGGTAATGATCAGTACACCAATCCCACTTGGCTCGCCAAATTTCGTTCTTCTAGGTTAAACCGTTCGTTGGCAGTAACCGGTTTCATTTTGAGGTTTCACTCTGTTTTCTCCTATAGGGATACATGCATTTGAAACTCTAAATCAAACACGGTTTCTGCTAGCTCTTTGAAACTTGAAACAATAAAGCAGTTTCAAGTTCTATCTCTATGGTTTGTTTGCTGTTGATGTAGCCCTAAGCAGAGACTGGCGAGAATCACTTTCATGGAAAGGGCCTGCCAAGCTTCCAAAAAACTACGAGTTGCCTGAAATCTCAGCACACACTTTTTCACCCAATCTTGATGAAACTTTCAGGTAATGATCAGTACACCAATCCCACTTGGCTCGCCAAATTTCGTTCTTCTAGGTTAAACCGTTCGTTGGCAGTAACCGGTTTCATTTTGAGGTTTCACTCTCTTTTCTCCTATAGGGATACATGTATTTGGAACTCTAAATCAAACACGGTTTGTGCTAGCTCTTTGAAACTTGACACAATAAAGCAGTTTCAAGTTCTATCTCTATGGTTTGTTTGCTGTTGATGTAGCCCTAAGCAGAGACTGGCAAGAATCACTTTCATGGAAAGGGCCTGCCAAGCTTCCAAAAAACTACGAGTTGCCTGAAATCTCAGCACACACTTTTTCACCCAATCTTGATGAAACTTTCAGGTAATGATCAGTACACCAATCCCACTTGGCTCGCCAAATTTCGTTCTTCTAGGTTAAACCGTTCGTTGGCAGTAACCGGTTTCATTTTGAGGTTTCACTCTGTTTTCTCCTATAGGGATACATGTATTTGGAACTCTAAATCAAACACGGTTTGTGCTAGCTCTTTGAAACTTGACACAATAAAGCAGTTTCAAGTTCTATCTCTATGGTTTGTTTGCTGTTGATGTAGCCCTAAGCAGAGACTGGCGAGAATCACTTTCATGGAAAGGGCCTGCCAAGCTACCAAAAAACTACGAGTTGCCTGAAATCTCAGCACACACTTTTTCACCCAATCTTGATGAAACTTTCAGGTAATGATCAGTACACCAATCCCACTTGGCTCGCCAAATTTCGTTCTTCTAGGTTAAACAGTTCGTTGGCAGTAACCGGTTTCATTTTGAGGTTTCACTCTGTTTTCTCCTATAGGGATACATGTATTTGGAACTCTAAATCAAACACGGTTTGTGCTAGCTCTTTGAAACTTGACACAATAAAGCAGTTTCAAGTTCTATCTCTATGGTTTGTTTGCTGTTGATGTAGCCCTAAGCAGAGACTGGCGAAAATCACTTTCATGGAAAGGGCCTGCCAAGCTTCCAAAAAACTACGAGTTTCCTGAAATCTCAGCAAACACTTTTTCACCCAATCTTGATGAAACTTTCAAGTAATGATCAGTACACCAATGCCACTTGGCTCACCAAATTTCGTTCTTCTAGGTTAAACCGTTCGTTGGCAGTAACCGGTTTCATTTTGAGGTTTCACTCTGTTTTCTCCTATAGGGATACATGGATTTGGAACTCTAAATCAAACACGGTTTGTGCTAGCTCTTTGAAACTTGACACAATAAAGCAGTTTCAAGTTCTATCTCTATGGTTTGTTTGCTGTTGATGTAGCCCTAAGCAGAGACTGGCGAGAATCACTTTCATGGAAAGGGCCTGCCAAGCTTCCAAAAAACTATGAGTTGCCTGAAATCTCAGCAAACACTTTTTCACCCAATCTTGATGAAACTTTCAGGTAATGATCAGTACAACAATCCCACTTGGCTCGCCAAATTTCGTTCTTCTAGGTTAAACCGTTCGTTGGCAGTAACCGGTTTCATTTTGAGGTTTCACTCTGTTTTCTCCTATAGGGATACATGTATTTGGAACTCTAAATGAAACACGGTTTCTGCTAGCTCTTTGAAACTTGACACAATAAAGCAGTTTCAAGTTCTATCTCTATGGATGTTTGCTGTTGATGTAGCCCTAAGCAGAGACTGGCGAGAATCACTTTCATGGAAAGGGCCTGCCAAGCTTCCATAAAACTACGAGTTGCCTGAAATCTCAGCACACACTTTTTCACCCAATCTTGATGAAACTTTCAAGTAATGATCAGTACACCAATCCCACTTGGCTCGCCAAATTTCGTTCTTCTAGGTTAAACCGTTCGTTGGCAGTAACCGGTTTCATTTTGAGGTTTCACTCTGTTTTCTCCTATAGGGATCCATGTATTTGGAACTCTAAATCAAACACGGTTTGTGCTAGCTCTTTGAAACTTGACACAATAAAGCAGTTTCAAATTCTATCTCTATGGTTTGTTTGCTGTTGATGTAGTCCTAAGCAGAGACTGGCGAGAATCACTTTCATGGAAAGGGCCTGCCAAGCTTCCAAAAAACTACGAGTTGCCTGAAATCTCAGCACACACTTTTTCACCCAATCTTGATGAAACTTTCAGATAATGATCAGTACACCAATCCCACTTGGCTCGCCAAATTTCATTCTTCTAGGTTAAACCGTTCCTTGGCAGTAACCGGTTTCATTTTGAGGTTTCACTCTGTTTTCTCCTATAGGGATACATGTATTTGGAACTCTAAATCAAACACGGTTTGTGCTAGCTCTTTGAAACTTGACACAATAAAGCAGTTTCAAGTTCTATCTCTATGGTTTGTTTGCTGTTGATGTAGCCCTAAGCAGAGACTGGCGAGAATCACTTTCATGGAAAGGGCCTGCCAAGCTTCCAAAAAACTACGAGTTGCCTGAAATCTCAGCACACACTTTTTCACCCAATCTTGATGAAACTTTCAGGTAATGATCAGTACACCAATCCCACTTGGCTCGCCAAATTTCGTTCTTCTAGGTTAAACCGTTCGTTGGCAGTAACCGGTTTCATTTTGAGGTTTCACTCTATTTTCTCCTATAGGGATACATGTATTTGGAACTCTAAATCAAACACGGTTTGTGCTAGCTCTTTGAAACTTGACACAATAAAGCAGTTTCAAGTTCTATCTCTATGGTTTGTTTGCTGTTGATGTAGCCCTAAGCAGAGACTGGCGAGAATCACTTTCATGGAAAGGGCCTGCCAAGCTTCCAAAAAACAACGAGTTACCTGAAATCTCAGCACACACTTTTTCACCCAATCTTGATGAAACTTTCAGGTAATGATCAGTACACCAATCCCACTTGGCTCGCCAAATTTCGTTCTTCTAGGTTAAACCGTTCGTTGGCAGTAACCGGTTCCATTTTGAGGTTTCACTCTGTTTTCTCCTATAGGGATACATGTATTTGGAACTCTAAATCAAACAGGGTTTCTGCTAGCTCTTTGAAACTTGACACAATAAAGCAGTTTCAAGTTCTATCTCTATGGTTTGTTTGCTGTTGATGTAGCCCTAAGCAGAGACTGGCGAGAATCACTTTCATTTAAAGGGCCTGCCAAGCTTCCAAAAAACTACGAGTTGCCTGAAATCTCAGCACACACTTTTTCACCCAATCTTGATGAAACTTTCAGGTAATGATCAGTACACCAATCCCACTTGGCTCGCCAAATTTCGTTCTTCTAGGTTAAACCGTTCGTTGGCAGTAACCGGTTTCATTTTGAGGTTTCACTCTGTTTTCTCCTATAGGGATACATGTATTTGGAACTCTAAATCAAACACGGTTTGTGCTAGCTCTTTGAAACTTGACACAATAAAGCAGTCTCAAGTTCTATCTCTATGGTTTGTTTGCTGTTGATGTAGCCCTAAGCAGAGACTGGCGAGAATCACTTTTATGGAAAGGGCCTGCCAAGCTTCCAAAAAACTACGAGTTGCCTGAAATCTCAGCACACACTTTTTCACCCAATCTTGATGAAACTTTCAGGTAATGATCAGTACACCAATCCCACTTGGCTCGCCAAATTTCGTTCTTCTAGGTTAAACCGTTCGTTGGCAGTAACCGGTTTCATTTTGAGGTTTCACTCTGTTTTCTCCTATAGGGATACATGTATTTGGAACTCTAAATCAAACACGGTTTGTGCTAGCTCTTTGAAACTTGACACAATAAAGCAGTTTCAAGTTCTATCTCTATGGTTTGTTTGCTGTTGATGTAGCCCTAAGCAGAGACTGGCGAGAATCACTTTCATGGAAAGGGCCTGCCAAGCTTCCAAAAAACTACGAGTTGCCTGAAATCTCAGCACACACTTTTTCACCCAATCTTGATGAAACTTTCAGGTAATGATCAGTACACCAATCCCACTTGGCTCGCCAAATTTCGTTCTTCTAGGTTAAACCGTTCGTTGGCAGTAACCGGTTTCATTTTGAGGTTTCACTCTGTTTTCTCCTATAGGGATACATGTATTTGGAACTCTAAATCAAACACGGTTTGTGCTAGCTCTTTGAAACTTGACACAATAAAGCAGTTTCAAGTTCTATCTCTATGGTTTGTTTGCTGTTGATGTAGCCCTAAGCAGAGACTGGCGAGAATCACTTTCATGGAAAGGGCCTGCCAAGCTTCCAAAAAACTACGAGTTGCCTGAAATCTCAGCACACACTTTTTCACCCAATCTTGATGAAACTTTCAGGTAATGATCAGTACACCAATCCCACTTGGCTCGCCAAATTTCGTTCTTCTAGGTTAAACCGTTCGTTGGCAGTAACCGGTTTCATTTTGAGGTTTCACTCTGTTTTCTCCTATAGGGATACATGTATTTGGAACTCTAAATCAAACACGGTTTGGGCTAGCTCTCTGAAACTTGACACAATAAAGCAGTTTCAAGTTCTATCTCTATGGTTTGTTTGCTGTTGATGTAGCCCTAAGCAGAGACTGGCGAGAATCACTTTCATGGAAAGGGCCTGCCAAGCTTAAAAAACTACGAGTTGCCTGAAATCTCAACACACACTTTTTCACCCAATCTTGATGAAACTTTCAGGTAATGATCAGTACACCAATCCCACTTGGCTCGCCAAATTTCGTTCTTCTAGGTTAAACCGTTCGTTGGCAGTAACCGGTTTCATTTTGAGGTTTCACTCTGTTTTCTCCTATAGGGATACATGTATTTGGAACTCTAAATCAAACACGGTTTGTGCTAGCTCTTTGAAACTTGACACAATAAAGCAGTTTCAAGTTCTATCTCTATGGTTTGTTTGCTGTTAATGTAGCCCTAAGCAGAGACTGGCGAGAATCACTTTCATGGAAAGGGCCTGCCAAGCTTCCAAAAAACTACGAGTTGCCTGAAATCTCAGCACACACTTTTTCACCCAATCTTGATGAAACTTTCAGGTAATGATCAGTACACCAATCCCACTTGGCTCACCAAATTTCGTTCTTCTAGGTTAAACCGTTCGTTGGCAGTAACCGGTTTCATTTTGAGGTTTCACTCTGTTTTCTCCTATAGGGATACATGTATTTGGAACTCTAAATCAAACACGGTTTGTGCTAGCTCTTTGAAACTTGACACAATAAAGCAGTTTCAAGTTCTATCTCTATGGTTTGTTTGCTGTTGATGTAGCCCTAAGCAGAGACTGGTGAGAATCACTTTCATGGAAAGGGCCTGCCAAGCTTCCAAAAAACTACGAGTTGCCTGAAATATCAGCACACACTTTTTCACCCAATCTTGATGAAACTTTCAGGTAATGATCAGTACACCAATCCCACTTGGCTCGCCAAGTTTCGTTCTTCTAGGTTAAACCGTTCGTTGGCAGTAACCGGTTTCATTTTGAGGTTTCACTCTGTTTTCTCCTATAGGGATACATGTATTTGGAACTCTAAATCAAACACGGTTTGTGCTAGCTCTTTGAAACTTGACACAATAAAGCAGTTTCAAGTTCTATCTCTATGGTTTGTTTGCTGTTGATGTAGCCCTAAGCAGAGACTGGCGAGAATCACTTTCATGGAAAGGGCCTGCCAAGCTTCCAAAAAACTACGAGTTGCCTGAAATCTCAGCACACACTTTTTCACCCAATCTTGATGAAACTTTCAGGTAATGATCAGTACACCAATCCCACTTGGCTCGCCAAATTTCGTTCTTCTAGGTTAAACCGTTCGTTGGCAGTAACCGGTTTCATTTTGAGGTTTCACTCTGTTTTCTCCTATAGGGATACATGTATTTGGAACTCTAAATGAAACACGGTTTCTGCTAGCTCTTTGAAACTTGACACAATAAAGCAGTTTCAAGTTCTATCTCTATGGATGTTTGCTGTTGATGTAGCCCTAAGCAGAGACTGGCGAGAATCACTTTCATGGAAAGGGCCTGCCAAGCTTCCATAAAACTACGAGTTGCCTGAAATCTCAGCACACACTTTTTCACCCAATCTTGATGAAACTTTCAGGTAATGATCAGTACACCAATCCCACTTGGCTCGCCAAATTTCATTCTTCTAGGTTAAACCGTTCCTTGGCAGTAACCGGTTTCATTTTGAGGTTTCACTCTGTTTTCTCCTATAGGGATACATGTATTTGGAACTCTAAATCAAACACGGTTTGTGCTAGCTCTTTGAAACTTGACACAATAAAGCAGTTTCAAGTTCTATCTCTATGGTTTGTTTGCTGTTGATGTAGCCCTAAGCAGAGACTGGCGAGAATCACTTTCATGGAAAGGGCCTGCCAAGCTTCCAAAAAACTACGAGTTGCCTGAAATCTCAGCACACACTTTTTCACCCAATCTTGATGAAACTTTCAGGTAATGATCAGTACACCAATCCCACTTGGCTCGCCAAATTTCGTTCTTCTAGGTTAAACCGTTCGTTGGCAGTAACCGGTTTCATTTTGAGGTTTCACTCTATTTTCTCCTATAGGGATACATGTATTTGGAACTCTAAATCAAACACGGTTTGTGCTAGCTCTTTGAAACTTGACACAATAAAGCAGTTTCAAGTTCTATCTCTATGGTTTGTTTGCTGTTGATGTAGCCCTAAGCAGAGACTGGCGAGAATCACTTTCATGGAAAGGGCCTGCCAAGCTTCCAAAAAACAACGAGTTACCTGAAATCTCAGCACACACTTTTTCACCCAATCTTGATGAAACTTTCAGGTAATGATCAGTACACCAATCCCACTTGGCTCGCCAAATTTCGTTCTTCTAGGTTAAACCGTTCGTTGGCAGTAACCGGTTTCATTTTGAGGTTTCACTCTGTTTTCTCCTATAGGGATACATGTATTTGGAACTCTAAATCAAACACGGTTTCTGCTAGCTCTTTGAAACTTGACACAATAAAGCAGTTTCAAGTTCTATCTCTATGGTTTGTTTGCTGTTGATGTAGCCCTAAGCAGAGACTGGCGAGAATCACTTTCATTTAAAGGGCCTGCCAAGCTTCCAAAAAACTACGAGTTGCCTGAAATCTCAGCACACACTTTTTCACCCAATCTTGATGAAACTTTCAGGTAATGATCAGTACACCAATCCCACTTGGCTCGCCAAATTTCGTTCTTCTAGGTTAAACCGTTCGTTGGCAGTAACCGGTTTCATTTTGAGGTTTCACTCTGTTTTCTCCTATAGGGATACATGTATTTGGAACTCTAAATCAAACACGGTTTGTGCTAGCTCTTTGAAACTTGACACAATAAAGCAGTTTCAAGTTCTATCTCTATGGTTTGTTTGCTGTTGATGTAGCCATAAGCAGAGACTGGCGAGAATCACTTTTATGGAAAGGGCCTGCCAAGCTTCCAAAAAACTACGAGTTGCCTGAAATCTCAGCACACACTTTTTCACCCAATCTTGATGAAACTTTCAGGTAATGATCAGTACACCAATCCCACTTGGCTCGCCAAATTTCGTTCTTCTAGGTTAAACCGTTCGTTGGCAGTAACCGGTTTCAATTGAGGTTTCACTCTGTTTTCTCCTATAGGGATACATGTATTTGGAACTCTAAATCAAACACGGTTTGTGCTAGCTCTTTGAAACTTGACACAATAAAGCAGTTTCAAGTTCTATCTCTATGGTTTGTTTGCTGTTGATGTAGCCCTAAGCAGAGACTGGCGAGAATCACTTTCATGGAAAGGGCCTGCCAAGCTTCCAAAAAACTACGAGTTGCCTGAAATCTCAGCACACACTTTTTCACCCAATCTTGATGAAACTTTCAGGTAATGATCAGTACACCAATCCCACTTGGCTCGCCAAATTTCGTTCTTCTAGGTTAAACCGTTCGTTGGCAGTAACCGGTTTCATTTTGAGGTTTCACTCTGTTTTCTCCTATAGGGATACATGTATTTGGAACTCTAAATCAAACACGGTTTGGGCTAGCTCTCTGAAACTTGACACAATAAAGCAGTTTCAAGTTCTATCTCTATGGTTTGTTTGCTGTTGATGTAGCCCTAAGCAGAGACTGGCGAGAATCACTTTCATGGAAAGGGCCTGCCAAGCTTAAAAAACTACGAGTTGCCTGAAATCTCAACACACACTTTTTCACCCAATCTTGATGAAACTTTCAGGTAATGATCAGTACACCAATCCCACTTGGCTCGCCAAATTTCGTTCTTCTAGGTTAAACCGTTCGTTTGCAGTAACCGGTTTCATTTTGAGGTTTCACTCTGTTTTCTCCTATAGGGATACATGTATTTGGAACTCTAAATCAAACACGGTTTGTGCTAGCTCTTTGAAACTTGACACAATAAAGCAGTTTCAAGTTCTATCTCTATGGTTTGTTTGCTGTTAATGTAGCCCTAAGCAGAGACTGGCGAGAATCACTTTCATGGAAAGGGCCTGCCAAGCTTCCAAAAAACTACGAGTTGCCTGAAATCTCAGCACACACTTTTTCACCCAATCTTGATGAAACTTTCAGGTAATGATCAGTACACCAATCCCACTTGGCTCACCAAATTTCGTTCTTCTAGGTTCAACCGTTCGTTGGCAGTAACCGGTTTCATTTTGAGGTTTCACTCTGTTTTCTCCTATAGGGATACATGTATTTGGAACTCTAAATCAAACACGGTTTGTGCTAGCTCTTTGAAACTTGACACAATAAAGCAGTTTCAAGTTCTATCTCTATGGTTTGTTTGCTGTTGATGTAGCCCTAAGCAGAGACTGGTGAGAATCACTTTTATGGAAAGGGCCTGCCAAGCTTCCAAAAAACTACGAGTTGCCTGAAATATCAGCACACACTTTTTCACCCAATCTTGATGAAACTTTCAGGTAATGATCAGTACACCAATCCCACTTGGCTCGCCAAATTTCGTTCTTCTAGGTTAAACCGTTCGTTGGCAGTAACCGGTTTCATTTTGAGGTTTCACTCTGTTTTCTCCTATAGGGATACATGTATTTGGAACTCTAAATCAAACACGGTTTGTGCTAGCTCTTTGAAACTTGACACAATAAAGCAGTTTCAAGTTCTATCTCTATGGTTTGTTTGCTGTTGATGTAGCCCTTAGCAGAGACTGGCGAGAATCACTTTCATGGAAAGGGCCTGCCAAGCTTACAAAAAACTACGAGTTGCCTGAAATCTCAGCACACACTTTTTCACCCAATCTTGATGAAACTTTCAGGTAATGATCAGTACACCAATCCCACTTGGCTCGCCAAATTTCGTTCTTCTAGGTTAAACCGTTCGTTGGCAGTAACCGGTTTCATTTTGAGGTTTCACTCTGTTTTCTCCTATAGGGATACATGTATTTGGAACTCTAAATCAAACACGGTTTGTGCTAGCTCTTTGAAACTTGACACAATAAAGCAGTTTCAAGTTCTATCTCTATGGTTTGTTTGCTGTTGATGTAGCCCTAAGCAGAGACTGGCGAGAATCACTTTCATGGAAAGGGCCTGCCAAGCTTCCAAAAAACTACGAGTTGCCTGAAATCTCAGCACACACTTTTTCACCCAATCTTGATGAAACTTTCAGGTAATGATCAGTACACCAATCCCACTTGGCTCGCCAAATTTCGTTCTTCTAGGTTAAACCGTTCATTGGCAGGAAACGGTTTCATTTTGAGGTTTCACTCTGTTTTCTCCTATAGGGATACATGTATTTGGAACTCTAAATCAAACACGGTTTGTGCTAGCTCTTTGAAACTTGACACAATAAAGCAGTTTCAAGTTCTATCTCTATGGTTTGTTTGCTGTTGATGTAGCCCTAAGCAGAGACTGGCGAGAATCACTTTCATGGAAAGGGCCTGCCAAGCTTCCAAAAAACTACGAGTTGCCTGAAATCTCAGCACACACTTTTTCACCCAATCTTGATGAAACTTTCAGGTAATGATCAGTACACCAATCCCACTTGGCTCGCCAAATTTCGTTCTTCTAGGTTAAACCGTTCGTTATCAGTAACCGGTTTCATTTTGAGGTTTCACTCTGTTTTCTCCTATAGGGATACATGTATTTGGAACTCTAAATCAAACACGGTTTGTGCTAGCTCTTTGAAACTTGATACAATAAAGCAGTTTCAAGTTCTATCTCTATGGTTTGTTTGCTGTTGATGTAGCCCTTAGCAGAGACTGGCGAGAATCACTTTCATGGAAAGGGCCTGCCAAGCTTACAAAAAACTACGAGTTGCCTGAAATCTCAGCACACACTTTTTCACCCAATCTTGATGAAACTTTCAGGTAATGATCAGTACACCAATCCCACTGGGCTCGCCAAATTTCGTTCTTCTAGGTTAAACCGTTCGTTGGCAGTAACCGGTTTCTTTTTGAGGTTTCACTCTGTTTTCTCCTATAGGGATACAGGTATTTGGAACTCTAAATCAAACACGGTTTGTGCTAGCTCTTTGAAACTTGACACAATAAAGCAGTTTCAAGTTCTATCTCTATGGTTTGTTTGCTGTTGATGTAGCCCTAAGCAGAGACTGGCGAGAATCACTTTCATGGAAAGGGCCTGCCAAGCTTCCAAAAAACTACGAGTTGCCTGAAATCTCAGCACACACTTTTTCACCCAATCTTGATGAAACTTTCAGGTAATGATCATTACACCAATCCCACTTGGTTCTCCAAATTTCGTTCTTCTATGTTAAACTGTTCGTTGGCAGTAAGCGGTTTCATTTTGAGGTTTCACTCTGTTTTCTCCTATAGGGATACATGTATTTGGAACTCTAAATCAAACACGGTTTGTGCTAGCTCTTTGAAACTTGACACAATAAAGCAGTTTCAAGTTCTATCTCTATGGTTTGTTTGCTGTTGATGTAGCCCTAAGCAGAGACTGGCGAGAATCACTTTCATGGAAAGGGCCTGCCAAGCTTCCAAAAAACTACGAGTTGCCTGAAATCTCAGCACACACTTTTTCACCCAATCTTGATGAAACTTTCAGGTAATGATCAGTACACCAATCCCACTTGGCTCGCCAAATTTCGTTCTTCTAGGTTAAACCGTTCGTTGGCAGTAACCGGTTTCATTTTGAGGTTTCACTCTGTTTTCTCCTATAGGGATACATGTATTTGGAACTCTAAATCAAACACGGTTTGTGCTAGCTCTTTGAAACTTGACACAATAAAGCAGTTTCAAGTTCTATCTCTATGGTTTGTTTGCTGTTGATGTAGCCCTAAGCAGAGACTGGCGAGAATCACTTTCATGGAAAGGGCCTGCCAAGCTTCCAAAAAACTACGAATTGCCTGAAATCTCAGCACACACTTTTTCACCCAATCTTGATGAAACTTTCAGGTAATGATCAGTACAGCAATCCCACTTGGCTCGCCAAATTTCGTTCTTCTAGATTACACCGTTCGTTGGCAGTAACCGGTTTCATTTTGAGGTTTCACTCTGTTTTCTCCTATAGGGATACATGTATTTGGAACTCTAAATCAAACACGGTTTGTGCTAGCTCTTTGAAACTTGACACAATAAAGAAGTTTCAAGTTCTATCTCTATTGTTTGTTTGCTGTTGATGTAGCCCTAAGCAGAGACTGGCGAGAATCACTTTCATGGAAAAGGCCTGCCAAGCTTCCAAAAAACTACGAGTTGCCTGAAATCTCAGCACACACTTTTTCACCCAATCTTGATGAAACTTTCAGGTAATGATCAGTACACCAATCCCACTTGGCTCGCCAAATTTCGTTCTTCTAGGTTAAACCGTTCGTTGGCAGTAACCGGTTTCATTTTGAGGTTTCACTCTGTTTTCTCCTATAGGGATACATGTATTTGGAACTCTAAATCAAACACGGTTTGTGCTAGCTCTTTGAAACTTGACACAATAAAGCAGTTTCAAGTTCTATCTCTATGGTTTGTTTGCTGTTGATGTAGCCCTTAGCAGAGACTGGCGAGAATCACTTTCATGGAAAGGGCCTGCCAAGCTTACAAAAAACTACGAGTTGCCTGAAATCTCAGCACACACTTTTTCACCCAATCTTGATGAAACTTTCAGGTAATGATCAGTACACCAATCCCACTTGGCTCGCCAAATTTCGTTCTTCTAGGTTAAACCGTTCGTTGGCAGTAACCGGTTTCATTTTGAGGTTTCACTCTGTTTTGTCCTATAGGGATACATGTATTTGGAACTCTAAATCAAACACGGTTTGTGCTAGCTCTTTGAAACTTGACACAATAAAGCAGTTTCAAGTTCTATCTCTATGGTTTGTTTGCTGTTGATGTAGCCCTAAGCAGAGACTGGCGAGAATCACTTTCATGGAAAGGGCCTGCCAAGCTTCCAAAAAACTACGAGTTGCCTGAAATCTCAGCACACACTTTTTCACCCAATCTTGATGAAACTTTCAGGTAATGATCAGTACACCAATCCCACTTGGCTCGCCAAATTTCGTTCTTCTAGGTTAAACCGTTCATTGGCAGGAAACGGTTTCATTTTGAGGTTTCACTCTGTTTTCTCCTATAGGGATACATGTATTTGGAACTCTAAATCAAACACGGTTTGTGCTAGCTCTTTGAAACTTGACACAATAAAGCAGTTTCAAGTTCTATCTCTATGGTTTGTTTGCTGTTGATGTAGCCCTAAGCAGAGACTGGCGAGAATCACTTTCATGGAAAGGGCCTGCCAAGCTTCCAAAAAACTACGAGTTGCCTGAAATCTCAGCACACACTTTTTCACCCAATCTTGATGAAACTTTCAGGTAATGATCAGTACACCAATCCCACTTGGCTCGCCAAATTTCGTTCTTCTAGGTTAAACCGTTCGTTATCAGTAACCGGTTTCATTTTGAGGTTTCACTCTGTTTTCTCCTATAGGGATACATGTATTTGGAACTCTAAATCAAACACGGTTTGTGCTAGCTCTTTGAAACTTGATACAATAAAGCAGTTTCAAGTTCTATCTCTATGGTTTGTTTGCTGTTGATGTAGCCCTTAGCAGAGACTGGCGAGAATCACTTTCATGGAAAGGGCCTGCCAAGCTTACAAAAAACTACGAGTTGCCTGAAATCTCAGCACACACTTTTTCACCCAATCTTGATGAAACTTTCAGGTAATGATCAGTACACCAATCCCACTGGGCTCGCCAAATTTCGTTCTTCTAGGTTAAACCGTTCGTTGGCAGTAACCGGTTTCTTTTTGAGGTTTCACTCTGTTTTCTCCTATAGGGATACAGGTATTTGGAACTCTAAATCAAACACGGTTTGTGCTAGCTCTTTGAAACTTGACACAATAAAGCAGTTTCAAGTTCTATCTCTATGGTTTGTTTGCTGTTGATGTAGCCCTAAGCAGAGACTGGCGAGAATCACTTTCATGGAAAGGGCCTGCCAAGCTTCCAAAAAACTACGAGTTGCCTGAAATCTCAGCACACACTTTTTCACCCAATCTTGATGAAACTTTCAGGTAATGATCATTACACCAATCCCACTTGGTTCTCCAAATTTCGTTCTTCTATGTTAAACTGTTCGTTGGCAGTAAGCGGTTTCATTTTGAGGTTTCACTCTGTTTTCTCCTATAGGGATACATGTATTTGGAACTCTAAATCAAACACGGTTTGTGCTAGCTCTTTGAAACTTGACACAATAAAGCAGTTTCAAGTTCTATCTCTATGGTTTGTTTGCTGTTGATGTAGCCCTAAGCAGAGACTGGCGAGAATCACTTTCATGGAAAGGGCCTGCCAAGCTTCCAAAAAACTACGAGTTGCCTGAAATCTCAGCACACACTTTTTCACCCAATCTTGATGAAACTTTCAGGTAATGATCAGTACACCAATCCCACTTGGCTCGCCAAATTTCGTTCTTCTAGGTTAAACCGTTCGTTGGCAGTAACCGGTTTCATTTTGAGGTTTCACTCTGTTTTCTCCTATAGGGATACATGTATTTGGAACTCTAAATCAAACACGGTTTGTGCTAGCTCTTTGAAACTTGACACAATAAAGCAGTTTCAAGTTCTATCTCTATGGTTTGTTTGCTGTTGATGTAGCCCTAAGCAGAGACTGGCGAGAATCACTTTCATGGAAAGGGCCTGCCAAGCTTCCAAAAAACTACGAATTGCCTGAAATCTCAGCACACACTTTTTCACCCAATCTTGATGAAACTTTCAGGTAATGATCAGTACAGCAATCCCACTTGGCTCGCCAAATTTCGTTCTTCTAGATTACACCGTTCGTTGGCAGTAACCGGTTTCATTTTGAGGTTTCACTCTGTTTTCTCCTATAGGGATACATGTATTTGGAACTCTAAATCAAACACGGTTTGTGCTAGCTCTTTGAAACTTGACACAATAAAGAAGTTTCAAGTTCTATCTCTATTGTTTGTTTGCTGTTGATGTAGCCCTAAGCAGAGACTGGCGAGAATCACTTTCATGGAAAAGGCCTGCCAAGCTTCCAAAAAACTACGAGTTGCCTGAAATCTCAGCAAACACTTTTTCACCCAATCTTGATGAAACTTTCAGGTAATGATCAGTACACCAATCCCATTTGGCTCGCCAAATTTCGTTCTTCTAGGTTAAACCGTTCGTTGGCAGTAACCGGTTTCATTTTGAGGTTTCACTCTGTTTTCTCCTATAGGGATACATGTATTTGGAACTCTAAATCAAACACGGTTTGTGCTAGCCCTTTGAAACTTGACACAATAAAGCAGTTTCAAGTTCTATCTCTATGGTTTGTTTGCTGTTGATGTAGCCCTAAGCAGAGACTGGCGAGAATCACTTTCATGGAAAGGGCCTGCCAAGCTTCCAAAAAACTACGAGTTGCCTGAAATCTCAGCAAACACTTTTTCACCCAATCTTGATGAATCTTTCAGGTAATGATCAGCACACCAATCCCACTTGGCTCGCCAAATTTCGTTCTTCTAGGTTAAACCGTTCGTTGGCAGTAACCGGTTTCATTTTGAGGTTTCACTCTGTTTTCTCCTATAGGGATACATGTATTTGGAACTCTAAATCAAACAC
>NW_027525599.1:0-17922 GCF_052094955.1 Ictidomys tridecemlineatus | reverse complement strand
AGACTGGGGTGCAGAAGGACCGTTACAGAGAGCATAGGTTGGAGACTGTGGTACAGAAGGACTGTTGCAGAGAGCAGAGGTTAGAGAATGGGGTGCAGAAGGACTGTTACACAGAGCAGAGGTTGAAGACTGGTGTGTAGAAGGACTGTTGCAGAGAGCGGAGATTTGAGACTTGGGTGGAGAAGGATTGTTACAGAGAGCAGAGGTTTGAGAATGGGGTCTAGAAAGACTGTAGCAGAGAGCAGGGGTTGGAGACCAAGGTGCAGAGGGACAGTTACAAAGAGCACAGGTTGGAGATTGGGGTGCAGAAGGACTGATACATAAAGCATAGGTTGGAGACTCGGGTGTATAAGTACCCTTACAGAGAGCAGAGGTTGGAGACTGAGGTGCAGAAGGACCATTGCAGAGAGCAGAGGTGGAGACAGAGGTGTAGAAGGATTGTTACAGAGAGCCTAGCTTGGAGACTGGAGTGCAGAAGGACTGTTGCAGATAGCAGAGTTTGAAGAATGGGAGAAAAAAGGACTGTTGCAGGGAGCAGGTGTTGGATACTTGGGTGCAGAAGGACTGTTGCAGAGAGCCGAATTTGGAAACTTAGCTTCAGAAGGACTGTTACAGAGAGCAGAGTTTGAAGACTGGTGTTCAGAAGGATTGCTACAGAAAGAGGTTGGAGACTAGGGTGCAGAAGGACCGTTGCAGAAAGCAGAGTTTGGAGACTGCAATAAAGGAGGACTGTTACAGAGAGCAGAGGTTGGAGAATGGTTTATATAAGAACGGTTTCAGAGTGCAGGTTTTGGAGACTGGGGTTCAGAAGAACTGTTGCAGATAGCAAAGTTTGGAGACTGGGGTGCAGAATTACTGATACAGAAAGCAGATGTTGAGACTGGGGTGCAGAAGGACCGTTACAGGGAGCATAGGTTGGAGACTGTGGTACAAAGGACTGTTGCAGAGAGCAGAGGTTAGAGAATGGGGTGCAGAAGGACTGTTACATAGACCAGATGTTAGTGAATGTGGTGCAGAAGTAAGGTTGCAGAGTTCAGAGGTTGAAGACAGAGTTTCAGAAGTACTGTTACAGAGAGTAGAGGTTGAAAACCGTGGTTCATAAAAACTTATACAGAAAGCAGAGGTTTGAGACTGGGGTGCAGAAGGACCGTTACAGAGAGAAGCGGTTAGAGACTGCAGTACAGTAGGACTGTTTCAGAGAGCAGAGGTTGGAGACTGGGGAGTAGAATAACTGATGCAGAGAACAGATGTTGGAGACTGGGTTGCAGCAGGACCGATGAAGAAAGCAGAGGTTGTAGACTGGGTTGGAGAAGGAATGTTACAGAGAGCAGAGTTGGAAACTGGGGTGCAGAACGACCTTACAGAGAACAGAGGTTGGAGACTGTAGTGCAGAAGGAGTATTAAGGAGAGGAGATGTTGGAGACTGGGGTGCAGAAGGATGGTTGCAGAGAGCAGAGGTTGGAGACAGGGATGAAGAAGGACGGTTGCAGACAGCAGAAGTTGCATTCTGAGGTGCAGAAAAACAGTTAAAGAGAGCAGAGGTTGGAGACTGGGGTGCAGAAGGATCATTGAAGATAGCATAGATTGGAGACTGAGTTGCAGAAGAATCGGTGAAGAGAGCAGAGGTGGAGACTGGGCTGCAGAAGGATCGCTAAAGAGATAAGAGGTGGGAGACTGCAGTGCAGAAGGACTGTTACAGAGAGCACAGGTTGGAGACTGGGGTGCAGAAGGACTGTTACACAGAGCAGACGTTGGAGACTGGGTTGAAAAATTATGATACAGAAATTAGAGGTGTGAGACTGGGGTGCAGAAGGACCATTATAGAGAACAGAGGTTGCAGAGTGGCGTGCAGAAGGATTGTTTCAGAGAGCAGAGTTTGGAGACTGGGGTGCATAAGGCCTGCTACAGAGAGCAGAGGTTGGAGACTGGGTTGCAGAAGGACTGTTATAGAGAGAAGAGTTTTCAGGCTGGGTTGCAGAAGGATGTTACAGAGAGCAATGGTTTGTGACTGTGGTGCAGGATGAATGCTACAGAGAGCAGTGATTGGAGACTGGGGTGCAGAAAGATAGTGCAGAAAGCAGAGGTATCAGACTGAGGTGCAGAAGGACTGTAACAGAGAGCAGAGTTTGGAGACTGAAGTGCAGCAGGACTGTTACAGAGAGCAGAGTTTGCTGACTGAGGTGCAGAAGGAGTGTTACAGAAAGCAGATTTTGGAAATTGGGGTACAGAGGGACCGTTACAGAGAGCAGAGGTTGGAGACTGTGGTATAGAAAGACTGTAACAGAGAGCAGATGTTGGAGTATATAGTGCAGAAGGACTGTTACGGAGAGCAGATTTTGGAGACTGGGGTGCAGAAGGATTGTTACGGAGAGCAGAGGTTGGATACTGGGGTGCAGAAGGACTGTTATATAGAGAAGAGGTTTAAAACTGGGGTATAGAAGGACTGTTGCAGAGAGTAGAGGTTGGAGACTTGGGTGAAAAACGACTGTTGCAGAGAGCAGAATTTGGAGAATGAGGTGCAGAAGGACTGTTCAGAGGAGACGTTGGAGACTAGGGTGCAGAAGGATCGTTGCAGAGAGCATAGGTTGGAGACTGAGGTGCAAAAAGACTGTTACAGAGAGCAGAGGTTGGAGACTGGCGTGCAGAAGGCCTGTTAAGGAGAGCAGAGTGTGGAGAAGGGTTCCAGAAAGACTGTTACAGATCACAGAGTTTGGAGACTGGGTTTAAGAAGGATCTAACAGAGACCAGATGTTTGGGATCCAGGTGCAGAAAGACTGTTACAGAGAGTAGTGGTTGGAGACTGAGGTGCAAAAAATCGTAGCAGAGAATAGCGTTTCAAGACTGAGGTTCAGAAGGACTGTTGCAGAGACCCCAGGTTGGAGACTGGGGTGCAGAAGGACTGTTGCAGAGAGCAGAGGTTGGAGACTGAGGTGTAGAATTATTGTTACAGAGAGCAGAGTTTTAAGACTAGGTTTAAGAAGTATCTAACAGAGACCAGATGTTGGGGATCCAGGTGCAGAAAGACTGTTACAGAGAGTAGTGGTTGGAGACTGAGGTGCAAAAAATCGTAGCAGAGAACAGCGTTTTAAGACTGAGGTTCAGAAGGACTGTTGCAGAGACCCCAGGTTGGAGACTGGGGTGCAGAAGGACTGTTGCAGAGAGCAGAGGTTGGAGACTGAGGTGTAGAATTATTGTTACAGAGAGCAGAGTTTGAAGACTGGGTTGCAGAAGTACTGTTACAGCGAGCAACATTTTAAGACTGGTGTGCAGAAGGATATTGCAGAGAGCAGAGGTTGGAGACTGGGGAAAGAAGGACTGTTGTAGAGAGCAGATTTTGGAGACTGGGGTCCAGAAGGATCCTTGCAGAGAGTAGAGGTTGGAGACTGGGGTGCAGAAGTCCTCTTACAGAGAGCAGAGTTTGGAGACTGGTGTGCACAAGGCCTGTTACAGAGAGACGAGGTTGGAGACTGGGGTGCAGAAGGACTGTTACAGAGAGCAGAGTTTGCAGACTGGGTTTCAGAAGGGTCTTACATAGAGATGAGGTTGGAGACTGATTTACAGAAGGACTGTTGCAGAGAGCAGACGTTGGAGACTGGTGTGCAGAAGGATCGTTGGGGCGAGCAGAGTATAAAGACTGGGGTGTAGATGGACTGTTGAAGACAGCAGAGGTTAAAGTCTGGGTGCAGAAGGACTGTTTCAGAGAGCAGATGTTGGAGACTTGTGTTCAAATGCACTGTTTCATAGAGCAGAGATTGGAGAATGAAGTACAGAAGGTCTGTTACAGAGAGCAGAGTTTGGAGACTGGGGTAATGAAGGACTGTTACAGAAAGCAGAGTTTGGAGACTGGGTTGCAGAAGGATCTTACAGAGAGCAGAGGTTGGAGACTGAAGTGCAGAAGAACTGTTACAGAGGGTGGAGGTGGGAGACTTAGGTGCAGAAGGACAGTTGCATGAGCAGAGGTTGGAGACTGAGGTGCAGAAGGACTGTTGCAGAGAGCAGAGGTTTTAGACTGGGATGTAGAAGGACTGTTGCAGAGAGTAGACGTTGGAAATTGGGGTCCAGAAGGACTGTAGCAGAGAAAAGACTGGAGACTAAGGTGCAGAAGTACAGTTACACAGAGCAGAGGTTGGAGATTGGGGTGCAGAAGGAATGACACAAAAAGCAGAGGTTTGAGACTCAAGTGCAGAAGTACCCGTAGAGAGAGCAGAGGTTGGAGAATGCAGTACAGAAAAACCGTTACAGAGAGCAGAGATTGGAGACTGGAGTGGAGAATGACTGTTGAAGAGAGCAAATGTTGGTGACTGGGGTGCAAAAGGACTGCTGCAGAGAGCAGAAGATAGAGAGTGGGGTTTAGAATGACTGTTGCGGAGACCAGAGGTTGCAGATTGAGTTGCAGAAGGACTGATGTAGGAAACAGATGTTTGAGCCTGGGGTGCAGAAGGATCTTGTAGGCGAGCAGAGTATAAAGACTAGGGTGTAGAAGGACTTTTGCAGAGAGCAGATGTTGAAGACATGGGTGCAGAAGGACTGTTGTATAGAGCAGTGATTGGAGACTGAAGTACAGAAGGACTGTTACGGAGAGCAGAAGTTGGAGACTGGGGTGCAGATAGATTATTGCAGAGAGCAGAGTTTTCAGACTGAGGTACAGAACAACTGTTGCAGGAAGCAGATGTTGGAGACTTAGGTTCAAAAGGACTGTTGCAGCTAGCAGAGGTTTTAGACTGGGGTGCAGAAGGATCGTTGCAGAGAGCAGAGTTTGGAGACTGAGGTGCAGAAGGATCATTGCAGAGAGCAGAGGTTCGAGACTGGGTTGCAGAAGGATCGTTACAGAGAGCAGGGTTTGGAGACTAGGGTTCAGAAGGATTTTTACAGAGAGCACAGGTTAAAGACTTGGGTGCAGACGGAATGTTGCAGAGAGCAGAGGTTGGAGATTTGTTTGAAGAAGGACTGTAGCAGAAAGCAGAGGTTGGAGACTTAGGTGCAGAAGGACTGCTGCAGAGAGCAGAGGTTAAAGACTGGGTTGCAGAAGGTCTGTTACAGAGAGGAGACGTTGGAGCCTGGGTTTCAGAAGGATCTTACAGAGACAAGAGTTTGGAGACTGAGGTTCAGAAGGACTGTTACAGAGAGCAGAGGTTAGAGACTGAGGTGCAGAAGGATCATTACAGACAGCAATGGTTTGTTACTGGGGTGCAGAAGGAATGTTGCAGAGAGCAGAGTTTGGAGACTTAGGTTCAGAAGGACTGATGCTGAGAGCAGAGGTTGGAGATTGGCGTGCAGAAGGACTGTTGCAGAGAGCAGAGGTTTTAGACTGCAATGTAAAAGGACTGTTGCAGAGAGTAGAGTTTGGAAATTGGGGTCCAGAAGGAGTGTAGCAGAGAGCAGAAGTTGGAGACTAAGGTGCAGAAGTACAGTTAAACAGAGCACAGTTGGAAGACTGGGGTGCAGAAAGACTGACACAGAAAGCAGAGGTTGGAGACTCGGTTGCAGAAGTACCCTTACCGAGAGCAGAGTTTGGAGAATTCAGTACAAATAGACTGTTACAGGGAGCAGAAGTTGGAGACTGGGGTGGAGAATGACTGTTTCAGAGAGCAGATTTTGGAGACTGAGGTGCAAAAGAACTGTAGCAGAGAGTAGAGGATGGAGACTGGGGTGCAGAAGGACTGTTGCAGAGAGCAGAGGTTTTACACTGGGATGTAGAAGGACTGTTGCAGAGAGTAGAGGTTGCAGACTAAGGTGCAGAAGGACAGTTACACAGAGCACAGGTTGGAGACTGGGGTTCAGAAGGACTGATACAGAAAGCAGAGTTTGGACACTCGGGTACAGAAGTACCCTTACAGAGAGCAGAAGTTTGAAATTGCAGTACACAAGTACTATTACAGAGAACAGAGTTTGGAGACTGTGGTGGAGAATGACTGTTGCAGAGAGCAGATGTTGGAGACTGTGTTGCAGAAGGACTGTTACAGAGGGCAGAGTTTGGAGACTGTGGTGCAAAACGACTGATACAGTAAGCAGATGTTGGGTACTGGGGTGCCTAAGGACCCTAACGGAGAACAGAGGTTGCAGACTGCGGTACAGAAGGACTGTTACAGAGAGCAGAGGTTGGAGACTGGGGTTCAGAAGAACTGATGTTGGAGACTTGGGTGCAGAAGTATCGTTAGGGCGAGCAGAGAATGGAGACTGGAGTGTAGAAGGACTGTTTCAGAGAACAGAGTTTGGAGACTGGGGTGCAGAAGAACCGTTAGGGCGAGCAGAGTATGGAGACAGGGGTGTGAAAGAACTGTTGCAGAGAGCAGAGGTTGAAGACTGGGGTATCGAAGGACTGTTTCAGAGAGCAGATATTGGAGACTTTGGTGCAGAACGACTGTTGCATAGTGCAGAGATTGGAGACTGAGGTACAGAAGGACTGTTACAGAGAGTAGAGGTTGGAGACTGGGGGTCAGATGGATTATTGCAGAGAGCAGAGTTTTTAGACTGAGGTACAGAAGAACTGTTGGAGAGAGCAGATGTTGGAGACTGGGGTCCAGAAGGTTCGTTGCAGAGACCAGAGTTTGATATGAGGTGCAGAAAGACTGTTACAGAGAGCAGAGGTTGTAGACTGGGGTGCAGAAGAACTGATACAGAAAGCAGAAGTTGGAGACTGTGGTGCAGAAGGACCGTTACAGAGGGAAGTGTTTGAAGACTGCAGTACAGAAGGACTGTTACAGAGAGTAAAGGGTGGCGACTGGAGTGCAGAAGGAGTGTTGCAAAGAACAGAGTTTGGAGACTGAGGTGCAGAAGGACTGTTACAGAGAGCAGAATTTTTAGACAAGGTTGGAGCAGGATCTTACAGAGAGCAGAGATTGTAGACGGAGGTGGAGCAGGACTGATACAGAGAGCAGATTTGGGAGACTGGGGTAAAGAAGGATTTTTATATGGAACAGACTTTAGAGACTGGGGTGCAGAAGGCTTGTTATGGAGAGGACAGTTGGGAGAAGGCGTGCAGAAGGACTGTTACAGAGGGCAGAGTTTGGAGTCTTGGTTGCAGAAGGTACTTATAGAGAGCAGTTGTTGGAGAGTGAGGTGCAGAGGGACTGTTACAGAGAGTAGATGTTGGAGACTGAGGCACAGAAAGATTGTTACAGAGTGCAGAGTTTGAAGACTGGGGTGCAGAAGGACTGTTTCAGATATCAGAGGTTGGAGACTGGGGTGTAGAAGGACTGTTGCAGAAACCAGAATTTGGAATCTGGGGTGCTGAATGACTATTAAAGAGAGCAGAGGTTGGAGAATGAGGTGCAGAATTACTGATACATAACGCAGAGTTTAGAGACTCAGGTGCAGAAGGACTGTTACAGAGAGCAGAGTTTAGAAACTGGGTTGGAGAAGGACCCTTACAGAGAATAGAGGTTGAAGACTGCGGTACAGAAGAACTGTTGTTGAGATCAAGGTTGGAGACCCGGGTGCAGAGGGACCATTGCAGAGAGCACAGGTTGGTGACTGCAGTATAGAAGGACTGTTACAAAGAGCAGATGTTGGAGACTGGGGTGTAGATTAACTGTTGCAGAGAGCAGAGATTGCAGAGTGAGTTGCAGAAAAACTGTTACAGAGAGCAGAGTTTGGAGACTGTGGTGCAGAAGGACTGATACAGAAAGCAGAGGTTGGAGACTGGCGTGAAAAACGACCCTTACAGAGAACAAAGGTTGAAGACTGCGGGAATGAAGAAGTGTTTTTGAGAACAAGGTTGGAGACTGGGGTGCAGAGGGACCATTGAAGAGAGCAGAAGTTGGAGACAGGGGTGCAGAAGGAATGTTACAGAGAGCAGATGTTGGAAACTAGGGTACAGAATGATCTTACAGAGAGCAGAATTTGAAGAATTGGTTGCAGAAAAACTGTTGCAGAATAGACGTTGGAGACTGGGGTTTAGAAGGATCGTTGCAGAGAGCAGATTATGGAGACTGGGGTATAGAAGGACAGTTCCAGAGAGCAGAGTTTGGAGACTGGGGTGCAGAAGGACTGATACAGAGAGCAGAGGTTGGAGACTGAGGTACAGAAGGACTGATACAGAGAGCAGTGGTTGGAAACAGGGGTGAGAAGGACTGATACAGAGAGAAGAAGTTGGAGACGGAGGTGCAGAAGGAAAGTTACAGGGAGCACAGCTTGGAGACTGGGGTGTAGAAGGACTGATACCGAAAGAACAGGTGGGAGACTGGGGTCAAGAAGGACCGTTACAGAGAGCAGAGGTATGAGACTGCAGTACAGAAGGACTGTTACAGAGAGCAGATGTTGAAGACTGTGGTACAGAGAACAGAGAACAGAAGAGAGCTTAGATTGGGGACTGGGGTACAGTAGCACTGTTACAGAGAGCAGAGTTTGGAGACTTGGGTGCAGAAGGATCGTTGCAGAAAGAAGAGGTTGGAGTTTGTGGTTTAGAAAGATAGTTGCAGAGAGCAGAATTTTCAGACTGAGGTGCAGAAGGACTGTTAAAGAGAGCAGAGGTGTTAGACTGAGGTTCAGAAGGCTTGTTACAGAGAGCAGAGATGAGAGACTGGGGTGTAGAAGGACTGTTGCAGAGAGTAGAGGTTGGAGATTGGCGTCCAGAAGGACTATTGCAGAGAGCAGAGCTTACAGACTGAGGTGCAGAAGAACTCTTACAGAGAGCAGAGTTTGGAGAATGTGTGGCAGTAGGACTTATAAAGAAAGCAGAGGTTGGAGACTGGGGAGGAGAAGGACCCTTAAAGAGAATAGAGGTTTGAAACTGCGCTACAGAAGGACTTTTGCAGAGAGCAGAGTTTGGAGACTGGAGTGCAGAAGGACCATTGCAGAAAGCAGAGGTTGGAGACTGCGTTTCATAAGGTTCTTACAGAGAGCAGAGTTTGGACACTGAGGTGCAGAAGGACTGTTGCAGAGAGCAGAGGTTAGAGATTGGGGCGCAGAAGTACTGTTGAAGAGAGCAGAGATTGGAGTCTGAGGTGCAGAAGGACTGTTACACAAAGCAGAGTTTAGAGACGGGGGTGCCGAAGGACTGATAAAGATACTAGAGTTTAAAGACTGGGGTGCAGAAGGACCATTACAGAGAGCAGACGTTGGAGACTGCAGTACAGAAGGACTGTTACAGAGAGCAGAGGTTGGAGACTGCGGTGGAAAAGGACTGTTAGAGAGAGCATATTTTGGAGACTGGGATGAGGAAATATTGTTGCAGAGAGAAGAGGTTGACGACTGGGTTGCAGAAGGACTGTTGAGAAGAGCAGAGGTTGCAGAGTGAGGTGCAGAAAGACTGTTACAGAGAGCAGAGTTTGGAGACTGTGGTGAAGAAAAACTGATACAGAAAGCAGAAGTTGGAGACTGGGGTGCAGAAGGACTCTTATGGAGAACAGAGTTTAAAGACTGTGGTACAGAAGAACTGTTGTAGAGAACAAGGTTGGAGACTGGGCTGCAGAGAGACCATTGCAGAGAGCAAACTTAGAGACTTGGGTGCAGAAGGAATGTTACAGAGAGTAAAGTTTGGAGACTGGGGTGCAGAAGGAATTATGCAGAGAGCAGACGTTGGAGACTGGGGTGCAGAAAGATCGTTGTGCAAGTAGATTATGGAGACTGGGGTATAGAAGGACTGTTCTAGAGAACAGAGGTTGGAGAGTAGGGTGAAGAAGGACTGTTACAGAGAGCAGACGTTGAAGCCTGGCGTGCAGAACACTGGATACAGAAAGCAGAGTTTGAAGAGTGGGTTGCAGAAGGACTGATACAGAAAGCAGAGGTTGGAGATGGGGTGCACAAGGACCCTTATGTAGAACAGAGTTTGGAGACTGCGGTACAGAAGGACTCTTACGGAGAGTAGAGGTTGGAGACTGGGGTGCAGAAACACCATTGCAGAAAGCAGAGGTTGAAGACTGGGATTCAGAAGGTTGTTACTGAGAGCAGAGTTCAGACAGTGAGGTGCAGAAGGACTGTTGTAGAGAGCAGAGGTTGGAGACTGAGGCTCATAAGTACTGTTGCAGAGTAAAGAGGTTTGAGTCTGAGGTGCAGAAGGACTCTTACAGAGACCAGAGTTTAGAGTCCGGGGTACAGAAGGACTGATAAAGAAAGAAGAGTTTGGAGACTGGGGTGCAGAAGGACCATTACAGAGAGCAGACGTTGGAGACTGCAGTATAGAAGGACGGTTACAGAGATCAGAGGTTGGAGAGTGCAGTGGACACGGACTGTTACAGAGAGCATATTTTGGAGACCGGAGTGAGGAAGGACTGTTGCATAGAGAAGAGGTTGCAGAGTGAGGTGCAGAAAGACTGTTACAGAGAGCAGAGATTGGAGACTGTGGTGAAGAAAGACTGATACAGAAAGCAGAGGTTGGAGACTGGGGTGCAGAAGGACCCTTATGGAGAACAGAGTTTGAAGACTGCAGTACAGAAGAACTGTTGTAAAGAACGAGGTTTGAGATTGGGCTTCAGAGAGACCATTGAAGAGAGCAAACTTGGATACTGGGGTGCAGAAGGAATGTTACAGAGAGGAAAGTGTGGATACTGGGGTGCAGAAAGAATTTTGTAGAGAGCAGACGTTGGAGACTGGGGTGCAGAAAGATCGTTGAACAGAGTAGATTATGGAGACTGGGGTATAGAAGGACTGTTCTAGAGAACAGAGGTTGGAGAGTGGGGTGCAGAAGGACTATTACAGAGAGCAGACGTTGAAGCCTGGCATGCAGAACACTGGATACAGAAAGCAGAGTTTGAAGACAGGGTTGCAGAGGATTGATACAGAAATCAGAGGTTAGAGATTGGTTGCACAAGGACCCTTACAGAGAACAGAGGTTGGAGACTGCGGTACAGAAGGACTGTTACAGAGAGTAGAGGTTGGAGACTGGGGTGCAGAATAAATGTTTTAGAGAACAGAGGTTGCAGAGTTTGGTGCTGAAGGACCATTGCAGAAAGCATAGGTTTGTAGACTGGGTTTCAGAAGGATCATACAGATTGCAGAGTTTAAACACTGAGGTCCAGAAGGACTGTTGCAGAGAGCAGAGGTTCGAGATTGGGGTGCAGAAGGACTGTTGCAGAGAGCAGAGGTTGGAGTCTGAGGTGCAGAAAGACTGTTACAGAGAACACAGGTTGGAGACATTGGTGGGAAAGTACTGTTTCAAAGAGCAGATTTCAGAGACTGGGGTGAGGAAGGACTTTTGCAGAGAGCAGAGGTTGTAGACTGGGGTGCAGAAGGACTGTTTCAGAGAGCAGAGGTTGCAGAGTGAGGTGGGCAGAAGGACTGTTACAGAGAGAAGAGTTTGGAGACTGGGGAGCAAGAGGATTGTTATAGAGGCCAGAGTTTGGATACTGGGTTGCAGAAGGATCTTATATAGAGCAGAGTTTAGAGACTGAGGTGCAGTAGGACTGTACAGAGAGCAGAGATTGGAGACTGGGGTGCAGAAGGATACTTGCAGAGAGCAGAGTTTCAGACTGAGGTGCAGAAAGACTGTTGAGAGTGCAGACGTTAAAGACTGGGTTTCAGAAAGACGGGTGCAGAGAGAAGATGTTTGAGGCTAGAGTGCAGAAGGACTCTTATAGAGAGCAGAGATTGGAGACTGAGGTGCAGAAGGACAGTTTCAGAGAGTAGAGTTTAGAGACAGAGGTGTAGAAAGACTGTTGTAGAGAGCAGATGTTGGAACCTGGGGTGTAAGGATCTTAAAGAGAGGAAAGTTGGAGACTGGGGTGCAGAAGGATCGTTGAAGAGAGTAGAATATGGAGTATAGAAGAACTGTTCTAGAGGGCAGAGTTTGGAGACTGGGGTGCGGAAGGACTGTTGGAGAGAGCAATTGTTGAAGACTGTGGTGCAGAGAAACTGTTACAGAGAGAAGTGTTTGGAGACTGTGGTGGAGGACTGATACCTGAGAGCAGAGGTTAGAGAATGGGGTGCATTAGGCATGTTAAATAGAGAAGAGGTTGGAGACTTGGGTGCAGAAAGCCTGTTACCGAGAGCAGAGGTTGGAGACTGGGGTGCAGAAGGCCTCTTACAAAGAGCAGAGGTTGGAGACTGATGTGCAGAAGAACTGTTACAGAGAGCAGAGGTTGGAGCCTTGGGTGCAGAAGGACTGTTGCAGAGTGCAGTGTTTTTAGACTGGGGGTGCATAGGACTGTGGCAGAGAGCAGAGTTTGGAGACTGGGGTGCAGAAGGACTGTTACAGAGTGCAGAAGTTGAAGCCTGGCGTGCAGAATAACGGATACATAAAGCAGAGTTTGGAGACTGGGGTTCAGAAGGACTGATACAGAAAGCAGAGGTTGGAGATGGTGTACACATGGACCCTTAAATAGAACAGAGGTTGGAGACTGATTTACAGAAGGACTGTTACATAGAGCAGTGGTTGGAGACTGATGTGCAGAATAAGTGTTTTGGAGATCAGAGGTGGGAGACTCTAGTGCAGAAGGACCATTACAGATAGCATAGGTTGGAGACTGGGTTTCATAAGGATCTCACAGAGAGCAGAGTTTGGACCCTGAGGTGCAGAAGGACTGTTGCAGAGAGCAGATTTTAGAGACTGGGGTGAGGAATGACTGTTGCAGAGAGCAGAGGTTGAAAACTGGGGTGCAGAAGGACTGTTGCAGAGAGCAGAGGTTGCAGAGTGAAGTGCAGAAGGACTGTTAAAGAGAGCAGAGTTTGGAGACTTGAGTGCAGAAGGACCCTTACAGAGAACAGAGGTTGAAGACTTCGGTACATAAGAACTGTTGTAGAGAACAAGGTCGGAGACTGGGGTGCCGAGGGACCATAGCAGAGAGCAAACTTTGGAGACTGGGGTGCCGAAGGAATGTTACAGAGAGAAGAGTTTGGAAACTGGGATTCGGAAGAATCTTACACAGAGGAAAGTTTGGAGATTGGGGTGCAGTAAGATTGTTGCAGAGAGCAGACGTTGGAGACTGGGGTGTAGGACGATCGTTGCACAGAGTAGATTATGGAGACTGGGGTATACTAGGAGTGTTCTAGAGAGCAGAGGTTGGAGACTCTGGGGTGCAGAAAGACTGTTTCAGAGAGCAGTTGTTGAAGACTGATGTGCAGAAAAACTGTTAAAAAGAGCAGTGTTTGGAGAAAGGGGTTCAGGACTTATACTGAGAGCATATTTTGGAGACTGGGGTGCAGAAGGATCTTACAGAGAGCAGAGTTTGAAGACTGAAGTGCAGAAGGACGGTTACAGAGAGCAGAGGTTGGAGACTGTGGTGCAGAACGACTGTTAAAAAGAGCAGAGTTCAGAAACTTGGGTGCAGAAGGCCTGTTACAGAGAACAGAGGATGGAGACTGGTGTGCAGAAGGCCTGTTAAAGAGAGCAGAGTTTAAAGACTGGAGTGCAGAAGGACTGTTACAGAAAGCAGAGTTCGGAGACTTCTTTTCAAAAGGATCATACAGAGAGCAGAGTTTGGAGACTGAGGTGCAGAAGGACTGTTACAGAGAGTAGATGTTGAAGACTGAGGTGTAGAAAGACCATTGCAGAGAGCAGAGGTTGGAGACTGAGGTGCAGAAGAACTTTTGCGGAGTGCAGAAGATGGAAACTTGGGTGTAAAAGGACTGTTGCAGAGAGCATCGGTTGGAGATTGGGGTGCCGAAAGACTGTTGCAGAGAGAAGAATTTGAAGACTGAGGTGCAGGAGGACTGTACAGAGAGCAGAGGTTGGAGAAGTAAGTGCAAAAGGACTGATACAGAAATCAGGGGTTGGAGACTGGTGTGCAGAAGGACATTTACAGAGAGAAGAGTTTGGAAACTAGAGTACAGAAGAACTGTTACAGAGAGCAGAGGTTGAAGACTGGGGTGGAGAAGGACTGTTGCAGAGATCAGATGTTAAAGACTGGGGTGCAGAAGACTGTTGCATAGTGGAGGTTGAAGACTGGGGTGCAGAAGATTGTTGCAGAGAATAGGGGTTGGAGACTGGGGTGCAGAAGAACTGTTGTGGAGAGAAGACGTTAGAGATTGGGGTGGAGAAAAACTGATGCTGAGAGCAGTGGTTAGAGACTTGAGTGCAGAAGTACTGATACAGAAAGCAGAGATTGGAGACTGGGGTTCAGAAGGTCTGCTGTAGAGAGCAGATGTTGGAAAATGGGGTGGAGAAAGGCTGTTGCAGAGAGTAGCATTTGGAGATTAAGGTGCCACAGGACTGTTGCAGAGATCAGAGGTTGGAGACTGAAGTGGAGAAGGACTGTTACAGAGAGCAGAGGTTGGAGACTGAGGTGCAGAAGGACCAATGCAGAGATCAGAGGTTAGAGACTGTGTTGCAAAAGGATCTTACTGAGAGCAGATGTTGGAAACTAAGGTGAAAAAGGACTGTTGCAGATAGCAGAGGTCGGAGACTGGGGTACAGCAGGATTGTTGCAGAGAACAGAGTTTGGAGTCTGAGGTGCAGAAGGACTGATACAGAATGCAGAGTTTGGAGACTGGGTTGCAGAAAGACCATTACAGAGAGCAGAGGTTTGAGACTACAGTACAGAAGGACTGTTACAGAGAGCAGAGTTTGGAGAGTGGGGTGTAGAAGTACTGTTACAGAGAGAAGAGTTTGGAGTATGGGGTACAGAATAAGTGTTGTAGAGAACAGAGTTTGGAGACTCAGGTGCAGAAGGACCATTGTAGAAAGCAGCGGTTGGAGACTGGGTTTCAGAAAGATCTTACAGAGAGCAGAGATTGGACACTGAGGTGCAGAAGGACTGTTGCAGTGAGCAGAGGTTTGAGATTGGGGCGCAGAAAAACTGTTGAGGAGAGCAGAGGTTGGAGTCTTAGGTGCAGTAGGAAACCTTCAGAGAGCAGAGGTTGGAGACTGGGGTTAAGAAAAACTGATACAGAAAGCAGAGTTTGTAGACTGGGGAGCAGAAGGATCATTACAGAGAGCCGAGTTTGGAGACTGCAGTACAGAAGGACTGTTACAGAGAGCAGAGGTTGGAGACTGGGGTGGAGAAGGAGTGTGGAAGAGAGCAGATTTTGGAGACCGGGGTGCAGAAGGACTGTTGCAGAAATCAAGGTTGAAGACTGGGGTGCAGAAGGACTGTTGCAGAGAGTAGAGTTTGCAGAGTGAGTTGCAGAAGGACTTTTTCAGAGAGCAGAGTTTGAAAACTGTGTTGCAGAAGGACAGATACAGAAAGCAGATGATGGAGACTGGTGTGAAGAAGGACCCTTACAGAGAATAAAGGTTGAAGGCTCTTGTAGAGACGAACTGATGTAGAAAACAGAGGCTGGAAACTGGGGTGCAGAGGGACCATTGCAGAGAGCAGAGTTTTGAGACTGGAGTGCAGAAGGAATGTTACAGAGAGAAGCGTTTGGAAACTGAGGTGCAGAAGGATCTTACAGAGAGAAGAGTTTGGAAACTGGGGTGCAGAGAGACCGTTGCAGAGAGCAGAGTTTGGAGACTGAGGTGCAGAAGGACTGTTGCAGAGAGCAGATATTGGAAACTTGGGTGTAGAAAGACTGTTGCAGAGAGCAGAGGTTGGAGATTGGGGTGCAGAAGGACTGTTTCAGAGAGCTGAATTTGGAGACTGCGTTGCAGTAGGACTGTTACAGAGAGCAGACGTTGGAGACTTGATTGCAGAAGGACTGATACAGAAAGCCGAGGTTTGAGACTGGGGTTCAGAAGGAATGTTACAGAGAGAAAACTTTTGTAACTGGGGTGGAGAAGGACTGTTGCAGAGAGCACAGTTTGTAGACTTGAGTGCAAAAGGATCGTTGCAGAGAGCAGAGTGTTGAGACTGGGGTGCCGAAGAACTGTTACAGAAAGCAGAGGTTGGAGAGTTGGGTGCAGAAGGCCTGTTACAGAGAGCAGAGTTTGGAGACTGGTTTTCATAAGGAACTTACACAGAGGAGAGGTTGGAGACTGAAGGGCAGAAGGACTGTTACAGAGAGTAGATGTAGAAGACTGAGGTGCAGAGAGACCGTTGCAGAGAGCAGAGTTTGGAGACTGAGGTTCAGAAGAACTGTTGCAGAGAGCAGATGTTGGAGACTTGGGTGTAGAAAGACTGTTACATTGAGCAGAGGTTTCAGATTGGGATTCAGAAAAACTGTTGTAGAGAGCAGAATTGGGAGACTGAGGTTCAGAAAGACTGCTACAGAGAGCAGAGTTTGAAGACTTGTGTGCAGAAGGACTGATACAGAAAGCAGAGGTTTGAGACAGGGGTGCAGAATTACTGTTACTGAGAGAAGTGTTTGGAAACTGCAGTACAGAAGTACTTTTACAGAGAGAAGAGGTTGGAGACTGGGGTGAAGAAGAACTGTTGCAGAGATCAGATGTTGGAGACTGAGGTGCAGAAGGACTGTTGCAGAGAGTAGAGGTTGGAGACTGGGGTGCAGAAGTACCATTGCTGAGAGTAGAGTTTGGAGACTTGAGTGCAGGACAGTTGCAGAGAGCAGATGTTGGAGAGTGGGATGCAGAAGGACTGTTACACAGAGCAGAGGTTGAAGCCTGGGGTGTGGAAGGACTGTTGCAGAGAGCAGAGTTTAGAGACTGGGGTTCAGAAGGACTGTTACGGGAAGCAGATGTTTAGACTCAGATGCAGAAGGACTGTTACAGAGATTAGAGGTTGGAGACTGGAGTGCCAAAGGACTTATACAGAAAGCAGAGCTTGGAGACTTGGGTCCCAAATGAACCTTATAGAGAGCAGAGGTTGGAGACTTCAGTATAGAAGGACTATTACAGAGAGCAGAAGTTGGAGACTAGGGTATAGAAGGACTGTTGCAGAGAGCAGAGTTTGGAGACTGAGGTGCAGAGAAACTGTTACAGAGAGCAGAATTTGTAGACTGTGGCGCAGAAGGATTGATACAGAAAGAAGAGGTTGGAAACTGAGGTGCAGAAGGTCTGTTGCAGAGAGCAGAGGTTAGAGACTTGGGTGGAGAAGGAATGTTTCAGAGAGCAGAGTTTGGATACTGGGGTGCAAAAGGATCTTAGATAGAGCAGAAGTTAGAGACTGCGGTACAGAAAGACTGTTACAGAGAGCAGAGGTTGGAGACTGGGGTGAAAAAGGACTGTGACAGAGATCAGAGTTTGGAGACTGGGGTGCAGAAGGATCTTTCAGAGAGCAGAGTTTGGAGACTGGGGTGCAGACGAACTGTTGCACAGAGCAGAAGTTGGAGACTGGGGTGCAGCTATTGTAGACCGAGGTGCAGCAAGACTGTTAAAAAGAGCAAAAGTTAGAGACTGCGGTACAGAAAGACTGTTACAGAGAGCAGAGGTTGGAGACTGGGGTGAAGAAGGACTGTGACAGAGATCAGAGTTTGGAGACTGGGGTGCAGAAGGATCTTTCAGAGAGCAGAGTTTGGAGACTGGGGTGCAGACGAACTGTTGCACAGAGCAGAGGTTGGAGACTGGGGTGCAGCTATTGTAGACCGAGGTGCAGTAAGACTGTTAAAAAGAGCAGAGGTTTGAGACTGGGGTGCAGAAGGATCGTTGCAGACAGCAGAGTTTCGAGACTGAGGCGCAGAAGGACTGTTGCAGAGAGCAGATGTTGGAGACTTGGATGCAGAAGGATCATTGCAGAGAGCAGAGGTTGGCCACTGGTGTGCAGAAGGACTGTTACACAGAGCAGAGGTTGGAGACTTGGATGAAGGAGGACTGTTCAGGTAGCAGGTGTTGGAGACTTGGGTGAAGAAAAAATGTTGCAGAGAGCAGAATTTGGAGACTGAGTTGCAGAAGTACTGTTGCAGATAGCAGAGGTTGGAGACTGGGGTGCAGAAGGTATGTCACAGAGAGTAGAGTTTGGAAACTGGTTTGCAGAAGGATCTTATAGAGAACAGAGGTTGCAGACTGTGGTGCAGAAGGACTGATGGAGAGAGCAAACTTTGGAGACTGGGGTGCAGAAGGATCATTGCAGAGAGTAGAGGTTGGAGACTTGGGTGTAGAAGGACTGTTGGAGAAAGCAGAGGTCAGAGACTGGGTTTCAGAAGCACTGTTGAAGAGAGCAGAGGTTGGAGACTGAGGTGCAGAAGGACTGTTAAAGAGAGCAGAGGTTGGAAATT
>NW_027525598.1:0-17925 GCF_052094955.1 Ictidomys tridecemlineatus | reverse complement strand
TCAAAGAATCATCAAGATTGGGTGAAAAAATGTTGGCTGAGATTTCAGGCAACTCGTAGTTTTTTGGAAGTTTGGCAACCCCTTTCCATGAAAGTGATTTTCGCCACTCTCTGCTTAGGGCTACATCAACAGCAAACAAACCATAGAGATAGAACTTGAGACTGCTTTATTGTGTCAAGTTTCAAAGAGCTAGCACAAACCGTGTTTGATTTAGAGTTCCAAATACATGTATCCCTATATGAGAAAACAGAGTGAAACCTAAAAATGAAAACGGTTACTGCAGACCAACGGTTTAACCTAGAAGAACGAAATTAGGAGAGACAAGTGGTTTTTGTGTACTGATCATTACCTGAAAGAATCATCAAGATTGGGTAAAAAAATGTTGGCTGAGATTTCAGGCAACTCGTAGTTTTTTGGAAGCTTGGCAACCCCTTTTCATGAAAGTGATTTTCACCAGTCTCTGCTTAGGGCTACATCAACAGCAAACAAACCATAGAGATAGAACTTGAAACTGCTTTATTGGGTCAAGTTTCAAAGTGCTAGCACAAACCGTGTTTGATTTAGAGTTCCAAATACATGTATCCCTATAGGAGAAAACAGAGTGAAATCTAAAATTGAAAACGGTTACTGCAAACGAACGTTTTAACCTAGAAGAACGAAATTTGGTGAGCCAAGTGGTTTTGGTGTACTGATCATTACCTGAAAGATTCATCAAGATTGGGTGAAAAAATGTTGGCTGAGATTTCAGGCAACTCGTAGGTTTTTGGAAGCTTGGCAACCCCTTTCCATGAAAGTGATTTTCGCCACTCTCTGCTTAGGGCTACATCAACAGCAAACAAACCATAGAGATAGAACTTGACACTGATTTATTGTGTCAAGTTTCAAAGAGCTAGCACAAACCGTGTTTGATTTAGAGTTCCAAATACATGTATCCCTATAGGAGAAAACAGAGTGAAACCTAAAAATGAAAACGGTTACTGCAAACAAACGGTTTAACCTAGAAGAACGAAATTTGGTGAGCCAAGTTGTTTTGGTGTACTGATCATTACCTGAAAGAATCATCAAGATTTGGTGAAAAAATGTTGGCTGAGATTTCAGGCAACTCGTAGTTTTTTGGAAGCTTGGCAACCCCTTTCCGTGAAAGTGATTTTCACCAGTCTCTGCTTAGGGCTACATCAACAGCAAACAAACCATAGAGATAGAACTTGAAACTGCTTTATTGTGTCAAGTATCAAAGATCTAGCACAAACCGTGTTTGATTTAGAGTTCCAAATACATGTATCCCTATAGGAGAAAACAGAGTGAAACCTAAAAATGAAAACGGTTACTACAAAAGAACGGTTTAACCTAGAAGAACGAAATTTGGAGAGCCAAGTGGTTTTGGTGTACTGATCATTACCTGAAAGAATCATCAAGATTGGGTGAAAAAATGTTGGCTGAGATTTCAGGCAACTCATAGTTTTTTGGAAGCTTGGCAACCCCTTTTCATGAAAGTGATTTTCACCAGTCTCTGCTTAGGGCTACATCAACAGAAAACAAACCATAGAGATAGAACTTGAAACTGCTTTATTGTGTCAAGTTTCAAAGTGCTAGCACAAACCGTGTTTGATTTAGAGTTCCAAATACATGTATCCCTAAAGGAGAAAACAGAGTGAAACCTAAAATTGAAAACGGTTACTGCAAACGAACGTTTTAACCTAGAAGAACGAAATTTGGTGAGCCATGTGGTTTTGGTGTACTGATCATTACCTGAAAGATTCATCAAGATTGGGTGAAAAAATGTTGGCTGAGATTTCAGGAAACTCGTAGTTTTTTGGAAGCATGGCAACAACTTTCCATGAAAGTGATTTTCGCCAGTCTCTCCTTAGGGCTACATCAACAGCAAACAAACCATAGAGATAGAACTTGAGACTGCTTTATTGTGTCAAGTTTCAAAGAGCTAGCACAAACCGTGTTTGATTTAGAGTTCCAAATACATGTATCCCTATAGGAGAAAACAGAGTGAAACCTAAAAATGAAAACGGTTACTGCAGACCAACGGTTTAACCTAGAAGAACGAAATTTGGAGAGCCAAGTGGTTTTGGTGTACTGATCATTACCTGAAAGATTCATCAAGATTGGGTGAAAAAATGTTGGCTGAGATTTCAGGCAACTCGTAGTTTTTTGGAAGCTTGGCAACCCCTTTCCATGAAAGTGATTTTCGCCACTCTCTGCTTAGGGCTACATCAACAGCAAACAAACCATAGAGATAGAACTTGAGACTGCTTATTGTGTCAAGTTTCAAAGAGCTAGCACAAACCGTGTTTGATTTAGAGTTCCAAATACATATATCCCTATAGGAGAAAACAGAGTGAAACCTAAAAATGAAAACGGTTACTGCAAACGAACCGTTTAACCTAGAAGAACGAAATTTGGTGAGCCAAGTGGTTTTGGTGTACTGATCATTACCTGAAAGAATCATCAAGATTTGGTGAAAAAATGTTGGCTGAGATTTCAGGCAACTTGTAGTTTTTTGGAAGCTTGGCAACCCCTTTCCATGAAAGTGATTTTCACCAGTCTCTGCTTAGGGCTACATCAACAGCAAACACACCATAGAGATAGAACTTGAAACTGCTTTATTGTGTCAAGTATCAAAGAGCTAGTACAAACCGTGTTTGATTTAGAGTTCCAAATACATGTATCCCTATAGGAGAAAACAGAGTGAAACCTAAAAATGAAAACGGTTACTACATAAGAATAGTTTAACCTAGAAGAACGAAATTTGGTGAGCCAAGTGGTTTTGGTGTACTGATCATTACCTGAAAGAATCATCAAGATTGGGTGAAAAAATGTTGGCTGAGATTTCAGGAAACTCGTAGTTTTTTGGAAGCTTGGCAACAACTTTCCATGAAAGTGATTTTCGCCAGTCTCTTCTTAGGGCTACATCAACAGCAAAGAAACCACAGAGATAGAACTTGAAACTGCTTTATTGTGTCAAGTTTCAAAAAGCTAGCACAAACCGTGTTTGATTTAGAGTTCAAAATACATGTATCCCTATAGGAGAAAACAGAATGAAACCTAAAAATGAAAACGGTTACTGCAAACGAACGTTGTAACCTAGAAGAACGAAATTTGGAGAGCCAAGTGGTTTTGGTGTACTGATCATTACCTGAAAGAATCATCAAGTTTGGGTGAAAAAATGTTGGCTGAGATTTCAGGCAACTTGTAGTTTTTTGGAAGCTTGGCAACCCCTTTCCATGAAAGTGATTTTCGCCACTCTCTGCTTAGGGCTACATCAACAGCAAACAATCCATAGAGATAGAACTTGATACTGCTTTATTGTGTCAAGTTTCAAAGAGCTAGCACAAACCGTGTTTGATTTAGAGTTCTAAATACATGTATCCCTTTAGGAGAATACAGAGTGAAACCTAAAAATGAAAACGGTTACTGCAAACCAAAGGTTTAACCGAGAAGAACGAAATTTGGAGAGCCAAGTGGTTTTGGTGTACTGATCATTACCTGAAAGAATCATCAAGATTGGGTGAAAAAATGTTGGCTGAGATTTCAGGCAACTCATAGTTTTTTGGAAGCTTGGCAACCCCTTTCCATGAAAGTGATTTTCACCAGTCTCTGCTTAGGGCTACATCAACAGCAAACAAACCATAGAGATAGAACTTGAGACTGGTTTATTGTGTCAAGTTTCAAAGTGCTAGCACAAACCGTGTTTAATTTAGAGTTCCAAATACATGTATCCCTATAGGAGAAAACAGAGTGAAACCTAAAAATGAAAACGGTTACTGCCAACGAACGGTATAACCTAAAGGAACGAAATTTGGTGAGCCAAGTGGTTTTGGTGTACTGATCATTACCTGAAAGAATCCTCAAGATTGGGTGAAAAAATTTTGGCTGAGATTTCAGGCAACTGGTAGTTTTTTTGAAGCTTGGCAACCCCTTTTCATGAAAAGTGACTTTCGCCACTCTCTGCTTAGGGCTACAACAACAGCAAACAAACCATAGAGATAGAACTTGAAACTGCTTTATTGTGTCTAGTTTCAAAAAGCTAGCACAAACCGTGTTGATTTAGAGTTCCAAATACATGTATCCCTATAGGAGAAAATAGAGTGAAACCTAAAAATGAAAATGGTTACTGCAAACGAACATTTTAATCTAGAAGAACGAAATTTGGTGAGCCAAGTGGTTTTGGTGTACTGATCATTACCTGAAAGAATCATCAAGATTGGGTGAAAAAATGTTGGCTGAGATTTCAGGCAACTCGTAGTTTTTTGGAAGCTTGGCAACCCCTTTCCATGAAAGTGATTTTCGCCAGTCTCTGCTTAGGCCTACATCAATAGCAAACAAACCATAGAGATAGAACTTGAAACTGCTTTATTGTGTCAAGTTTCAAAAAGCTAGCACAAACCGTGTTTGATTTAGAGTTCCAAATACATGTATCCCTATAGGAGAAAACAGAGTGAAACCTAAAAATGAAAACGGTTACTGCAAACGAAGGGTTTAAACTAGACGACCGAAATTTAGAGAGCCAAGTGGTTTTGGTGTACTGATCATTACCTGAAAGAATCATCAAGATTGGGTGAAAAAATGTTGGCTGAGATTTCAGGCAACTCATAGTTTTTTGGAAGCTTGGCAACCCCTTTCCATGAAAGTGATTTTCCCAAGTCTCTGCTTAGGGCTACATCAACAGCAAACAAACCATAGAGATAGAACTTGAAACTGCTTTATTGTGTCAAGTATCAAAGAGCTAGCACAAACCGTGTTTGATTTAGAGTTCCAAATACATGTATCCCTATAGGAGAAAACAGAGTGAAACCTAAAAATGAAAACGGTTACTGCAAACAAACGTTTTAACCTAGAAAAACGAAATTTGGTGAGCCAAGTGGTTTTGGTGTACTGATCATTACCTGAAAGAATCATCAACATTGGGTGAAAAAATGTTGGCTGAGATTTCAGGCAACTCGTAGTTTTTTGGAAGTTTGGCAACCCCTTTCCATGAAAGTGATTTTCGCCACTCTCTGCTTAGGGCTACATCAACAGCAAACAAACCATAGAGATAGAACTTGAGACTGCTTTATTGTGTCAAGTTTCAAAGAGCTAGCACAAACCGTGTTTGATTTAGAGTTCCAAATACATGTATCCCTATATGAGAAAACAGAGTGAAACCTAAAAATGAAAACGGTTACTGCAGACCAACGGTTTAACCTAGAAGAACGAAATTAGGAGAGACAAGTGGCTTTGGTGTACTGATCATTACCTGAAAGAATCATCAAGATTGGGTGAAAAAATGTTGGCTGAGATTTCAGGCAACTCGTAGTTTTTTGGAAGCTTGGCAACCCCTTTTCATGAAAGTGATTTTCACCAGTCTCTGCTTAGGGCTACATCAACAGCAAACAAACCATAGAGATAGAACTTGAAACTGCTTTATTGTGTCAAGTTTCAAAGTGCTAGCACAAACCGTGTTTGATTTAGAGTTCCAAATACATGTGTCCCTATAGGAGAAAACAGAGTGAAATCTAAAATTGAAAACGGTTACTGCAAACGAACGTTTTAACCTAGAAGAACGAAATTTGGTGAGCCAAGTGGTTTTGGTGTAGTGATCATTACCTGAAAGATTCATCAAGATTGGGTGAAAAAATGTTGGCTGAGATTTCAGGCATCTCGTAGTTTTTTGGAAGCTTGGCAACCCCTTTCCATGAAAGTGATTTTCGCCACTCTCTGCTTAGGGCTACATCAACAGCAAACAAACCATAGAGATAGAACTTGACACTGATTTATTGTGTCAAGTTTCAAAGAGCTAGCACAAACCGTGTTTGATTTAGAGTTTCAAATACATGTATCCCTATTGGAGAAAACAGAGTGAAACCTAAAAATGAAAACGGTTACTGCAAACGAACGGTTTAACCTAGAAGAACGAAATTTGGTGAGCCAAGTGGTTTTGGTGTACTGATCATTACCTGAAAGAATCATCAAGATTTGGTGAAAAAATGTTGGCTGAGATTTCAGGCAACTCGTAGTTTTTTGGAAGCTTGGCAACCCCTTTCCATGAAAGTGATTTTCGCCACTCTCTGCTTAGGGCTACATCAACAGCAAACAAACCATAGAGATAGAACTTGAGACTGCTTTATTGTGTCAAGTTTCAAAGAGCTAGCACAAACCGTGTTTGATTTAGAGTTCCAAATACATGTATCCCTATAGGAGAAAACAGAGTGAAACCTAAAAATGAAAACGGTTACTGCAAACGAACCGTTTAACCTAGAAGAACGAAATTTGGTGAGCCAAGTGGTTTTGGTGTACTGATCATTACCTGAAAGAATCATCAAGATTTGGTGAAAAAATGTTGGCTGAGATTTCAGGCAACTTGTAGTTTTTTGGAAGCTTGGCAACCCCTTTCCATGAAAGTGATTTTCACCAGTCTCTGCTTAGGGCTACATCAACAGCAAACAAACCATAGAGATAGAACTTGAAACTGCTTTATTGTGTCAAGTATCAAAGAGCTAGCACAAACCGTGTTTGATTTAGAGTTCCAAATACATGTATCCCTATAGGAGAAAACAGAGTGAAACCTAAAAATGAAAACGGTTACTACATAAGAATGGTTTAACCTAGAAGAACGAAATTTGGTGAGCCAAGTGGTTTTGGTGTACTGATCATTACCTGAAAGAATCATCAAGATTGGGTGAAAAAATGTTGGCTGAGATTTCAGGAAACTCGTAGTTTTTTGGAAGCTTGGCAACAACTTTCCATGAAAGTGATTTTCGCCAGTCTCTTCTTAAGGCTACATCAACAGCAAACAAACCACAGAGAGAGAACTTGAAACTGCTTTATTGTGTCAAGTTTCAAAAAGCTAGCACAAACCGTGTTTGATTTAGAGTTCCAAATACATGTATCCCTATAGGAGAAAACAGAGTAAAACCTAAAAATGAAAACGGTTACTGCCAACGAACGGTTTAACCTAGAAGAACGAAATTTGGTGAGCCAAGTGGTTTTGGTGTACTGATCATTACCTGAAAGAATCATCAAGTTTGGGTGAAAAAATGTTGGCTGAGATTTCAGGCAACTTGTAGTTTTTTGGAAGCTTGGCAACCCCTTTCAATGAAAGTGATTTTCGCCACTCTCTGCTTAGGGCTACATCAACAGCAAACAATCCATAGAGATAGAACTTGAGACTGCTTTATTGTGTCAAGTTTCAAAGAGCTAGCACAAACCGTGTTTGATTTAGAGTTCCAAATACATGTATCCCTATAGGAGAAAACAGAGTGAAACCTAAAAATGAAAACGGTTACTACATAAGAATGGTTTAACCTAGAAGAACGAAATTTGGTGAGCCAAGTGGTTTTGGTGTACTGATCATTACCTGAAAGAATCATCAAGATTGGGTGAAAAAATGTTGGCTGAGATTTCAGTCAACTCGTAGTTTTTTGGAAGCTTGGCAACAACTTTCCATGAAAGTGATTTTCGCCAGTCTCTTCTTAGGGCTACATCAACAGCAAACAAACCACAGAGAGAGAACTTGAAACTGCTTTATTGTGTCAAGTTTCAAAAAGCTAGCACAAACCGTGTTTGATTTAGAGTTCCAAATACATGTATCCCTATAGGAGAAAACAGAGTAAAACCTAAAAATGAAAACGGTTACTGCAAACGAACGTTGTAACCTAGAAGAACGAAATTTGGTGAGCCAAGTGGTTTTGGTGTACTGATCATTACCTGAAAGAATCATCAAGTTTGGGTGAAAAAATGTTGGCTGAGATTTCAGGCAACTTGTAGTTTTTTGGAAGCTTGGCAACCCCTTTCCATGAAAGTGATTTTCGCCACTCTCTGCTTAGGGCTACATCAACAGCAAACAATCCATAGAGATAGAACTTGAGACTGCTTTATTGTGTCAAGTATCAAAGAGCTAGCACAAACCGTGTTTGATTTAGAGTTCCAAATACATGTATCCCTATAGGAGAAAACAGAGTGAAACCTAAAAATGAAAACGGTTACTGCAGACCAACGGTTTAACCTAGAAGAACGAAATTTGGAGAGCCAAGTGGTTTTGGTGTACTGATCATTACCTGAAAGAATCATCAAGATTGTTTGAAAAAATGTTGGCTGAGATTTCAGGCAACTTGTAGTTTTTTGGAAGCTTGGCAACCCCTTTCCATGAAAGTGATTTTCACCAGTCTTTGTTTAGGGCTACATCAACAGCAAACAAACCATAGGAAAGAACTTGAAACTGCTTTATTGTGTCAAGTATCAAAGAGCTAGCACAAACCGTGTTTGATTTAGAGTTCCAAATACATGTATCCCTATAGGAGAAAACAGAGTGAAACCTAAAAATGAAAACGGTTACTGCAAACGAACGTTTTAACCTAGAAGAACGAAATTTGGTGAGCCAAGTGGTTTTGGTGTACTGATCATTACCTGAAAGAATCATCAACATTGGATGAAAAAATGTTGGCTGAGATTTCAGGCAACTCGTAGTTTTTTGGAAACTTGGCAACCCCTTTCCATGAAAGTGATTTTCGCCACTCTCTGCTTAGGGCTACATCAACAGCAAACAAACCATAGAGATAGAACTTGAGACTGCTTTATTGTGTCAAGTTTCAAAGAGCTAGCACAAACCGTGTTTGATTTAGAGTTCCAAATACATGTATCCCTATAGGAGAAAACAGAGTGAAACCTAAAAATGTAAACGGTTACTGCAGACCAACGGTTTAACCTAGAAGAACGAAATTTGGAGAGCCAAGTGGTTTTGGTGTACTGATCATTACCTGAAAGATTCATCAAGATTGGGTGAAAAAATGTTGGCTGAGATTTCAGGCAACTCGTAGTTTTTTGGAAGCTTGGCAACCCCTTTCCATGAAAGTGATTTTCGCCAATCTCTGCTTAGGGCTACATCAACAGCAAACAAACCATAGAGATAGAACTTGAGACTGGTTTATTGTGTCAAGTTTCAAATAGCTAGCACAAACCGTGTTTGATTTAGAGTTCCAAATACATGTATCCCTATAGGAGAAAACAGAGTGAAACCTAAAAATGAAAACGGTTACTGCAAACAAACGTTTTAACCTAGAAAAACGAAATTTGGTGAGCCAAGTGGTTTTTGTGTACTGATCATTACCTGAAAGAATCATCAACATTGGGTGAAAAAATGTTGGCTGAGATTTCAGGCAACTCGTAGTTTTTTGGAAGTTTGGCAACCCCTTTCCATGAAAGTGATTTTCGCCACTCTCTGCTTAGGGCTACATCAACAGCAAACAAACCATAGAGATAGAACTTGAGACTGCTTTATTGTGTCAAGTTTCAAAGAGCTAGCACAAACCGTGTTTGATTTAGAGTTCCAAATACATGTATCCCTATATGAGAAAACAGAGTGAAACCTAAAAATGAAAACGGTTACTGCAGACCAACGGTTTAACCTAGAAGAACGAAATTAGGAGAGACAAGTGGCTTTGGTGTACTGATCATTACCTGAAAGAATCATCAAGATTGGGTGAAAAAATGTTGGCTGAGATTTCAGGCAACTCGTAGTTTTTTGGAAGCTTGGCAACCAATTTTCATGAAAGTGATTTTCACCAGTCTCTGCTTAGGGCTACATCAACAGCAAACAAACAATAGAGATAGAACTTGAAACTGCTTTATTGTGTCAAGTTTCAAAGTGCTAGCACAAACCGTGTTTGATTTAGAGTTCCAAATACATGTATCCCTATAGGAGAAAACAGAGTGAAATCTAAAATTGAAAACGGTTACTGCAAACGAACGTTTTAACCTAGAAGAACGAAATTTGGTGAGCCAAGTGGTTTTGGTGTACTGATCATTACCTGAAAGATTCATCAAGATTGGGTGAAAAAATGTTGGCTGAGATTTCAGGCAACTCGTAGTTTTTTGGAAGCTTGGCAACCCCTTTCCATGAAAGTGATTTTCGCCACTCTCTGCTTAGGGCTACATCAACAGCAAACAAACCATAGAGATAGAACTTGACACTGATTTATTGTGTCAAGTTTCAAAGAGCTAGCACAAACCGTGTTTGATTTAGAGTTCCAAATACATGTATCCCTATAGGAGAAAACAGAGTGAAACCTAAAAATGAAAACGGTTACTGCAAACGAACGGTTTAACCTAGAAAAACGAAATTTGGTGAGCCAAGTGGTTTTGGTGTACTGATCATTACCTGAAAGAATCATCAAGATTTGGTGAAAAAATGTTGGCTGAGATTTCAGGCAACTTGTAGTTTTTTGGAAGCTTGGGAACCCCTTTCCATGAAAGTGATTTTCACCAGTCTCTGCTTAGGGCTACATCAACAGCAAACAAACCATAGAGATAGAACTTGAAACTGCTTTATTGTGTCAAGTATCAAAGAGCTAGCACAAACCGTGTTTGATTTAGAGTTCCAAATACATGTATCCCTATAGGAGAAAACAGAGTGAAACCTAAAAATGAAAACGGTTACTACAAAAGAACGGTTTAACCTAGAAGAACGAAATTTGGAGAGCAAGTGGTTTTGGTGTACTGATCATTACCTGAAAGAATCATCAAGATTGGGTGAAAAAATGTTGGCTGGGATTTCAGGCAACTCATAGTTTTTTGGAAGCTTGGCAACCCCTTTTAATGAAAGTGATTTTCACCAGTCTCTGCTTAGGGCTACATCAACAGAAAATAAACCATAGAGATAGAACTTGAAACTGCTTTATTGTGTCAAGTTTCAAAGTGCTAGCACAAACCGTGTTTGATTTAGAGTTCCAAATACATGTATCCCTAAAGGAGAAAACAGAGTGAAACCTAAAATTGAAAACGGTTACTGCAAACGAACGTTTTAACCTAGAAGAACGAAATTTGGTGAGCCAAGTGGTTTTGGTGTACTGATCATTACCTGAAAGATTCATCAAGATTGGGTGAAAAAATGTTGGCTGAGATTTCAGGCAACTCGTAGTTTTTTGGAAGCTTGGCAACCCCTTTCCATGTAAGTGATTTTCGCCAATCTCTGCTTAGGGCTACATCAACAGCAAACAAACCATAGAGATAGAACTTTAGACTGCTTTATTGTGTCAAGTTTCAAAGAGCTAGCACAAACCGTGTTTGATTTAGAGTTCCAAATACATGTATCCCTATAGGAGAAAACAGAGTGAAACCTAAAAATGAAAACGGTTACTGCAGACCAACGGTTTAACCTAGAAGAACGAAATTTGGAGAGACAAGTGGTTTTGGTGTACTGATCATTACCTGAAAGAATCATCAAGATTGGGTGAAAAAATGTTGGCTGAGATTTCAGGCAACTTGTAGTTTTTTGGAAGCTTGGCAACCCCTTTCCATGAAAGTGATTTTCACCAGTCTTTGTTTAGGGCTACATCAACAGCAAACAAACCATAGAGATAGAACTTGAAATTGCTTTATTGTGTCAAGTATCAAAGAGCTAGCACAAACCGTGTTTGATTTAGAGTTCCAAATATATGTATCCCTATAGGAGAAAACAGAGTGAAACCTAAAAATGAAAACGGTTACTGCAAACGAACGTTTTAACCTAGAAGAACGAAATTTGGTGAGCCAAGTGGTTTTGGTGTACTGATCATTACCTGAAAGAATCATCAACATTGGGTGAAAAAATGTTGGCTGAGATTTCAGGCAACTCGTAGTTTTTTGGAAACTTGGCAACCCCTTTCCATGAAAGTGATTTTCGCCACTCTCTGCTTAGGGCTACATCAACAGCAAACAAACCATAGAGAGAGAACTTGAGACTGGTTTATTGTGTCAAGTTTCAAAGAGCTAGCACAAACCGTGTTTGATTTAGAGTTCCAAATACATGTATCCCTATAGGAGAAAACAGAGTGAAACCTAAAAATGAAAACGGTTACTGGAGACCAACGGTTTAACCTAGAAGAACGAAATTTGGAGAGCCAAGTGGTTTTGGTGTACTGATCATTACCTGAAAGATTCATCAAGATTGGGTGAAAAAATGTTGGCTGAGATTTCAGGAAACTCGTAGTTTTTTGGAAGCTTGGCAACCCCTTTCCATGAAAGTGATTTTCGCCACTCTCTGCTTAGGGCTACATCAACAGCAAACAAACCATAGAGATAGAACTTGAGACTGCTTTATTGTGTAAAGTTTCAAAGAGCTGGCACAAACCGTGTTTGATTTAGAGTTCCAAATACATGTATCCCTATAGGAGAAAACAGAGTGAAACCTAAAAATGAAAACGGTTACTGCAAACGAACCATTTAACCTAGAAGAACGAAATTTGGTGAGCCAAGTGGTTTTGGTGTACTGATCATTACCTGAAAGAATCATCAAGATTTGGTGAAAAAATGTTGGCTGAGATTTCAGGCAACTTGTAGTTTTTTGGAAGCTTGGCAACCCCTTTCCATGAAAGTGATTTTCACCAGTCTCTGCTTAGGGCTACATCAACAGCAAACAAACCATAGAGATAGAACTTGAAACTGCTTTATTGTGTCAAGTATCAAAGAGCTAGCACAAACCGTGTTTGATTTAGAGTTCCAAATACATGTATCCCTATAGGAGAAAACAGAGTGAAACCTAAAAATGAAAACGGTTACTGCAAACGAACGTTTTAACCTAGAAGAACGAAATTTGGTGAGCCAAGTGGTTTTGGTGTACTGATCATTACCTGAAAGATTCATCAAGATTGGGTGAAAAAATGTTGGCTGAGATTTCAGGCAACTCGTAGTTTTTTGGAAGCTTGGCAACCCCTTTCCATGTAAGTGATTTTCGCCACTCTCTGCTTAGGGCTACATCAACAGCAAACAAACCATAGAGATAGAACTTTAGACTGCTTTATTGTGTCAAGTTTCAAAGAGCTAGCACAAACCGTGTTTGATTTAGAGTTCCAAATACATGTATCCCTATAGGAGAAAACAGAGTGAAACCTAAAAATGAAAAACGGTTACTGCAGACCAACGGTTTAACCTAGAAGAACGAAATTTGGAGAGCCAAGTGGTTTTGGTGTACTGATCATTACCTGAAAGATTCATCAAGATTGGGTGAAAAAATGTTGGCTGAGATTTCAGGCAACTTGTAGTTTTTTGGAAGCTTGGCAACCCTTTCCAATGAAAGTGATTTTCACCAGTCTTTGTTTAGGGCTACATCAACAGCAAACAAACCATAGAGATAGAACTTGAAATTGCTTTATTGTGTCAAGTATCAAAGAGCTAGCACAAACCGTGTTTGATTTAGAGTTCCAAAATATATGTATCCCTATAGGAGAAAACAGAGTGAAACTAAAAATGAAAACGGTTACTGCAAACGAACGTTTTAACCTAGAAGAACGAAATTTGGTGAGCCAGGTGTTTTGGTGTACTGATCATTACCTGAAAGAATCATCAACATTGGGTGAAAAAATGTTGGCTGAGAATTTCAGGCAACTCGTAGTTTTTTGGAAACTTGGCAACCCCTTTCCATGAAAGTGATTTTCGCCACTCTCTGCTTAGGGCTACATCAACAGCAAACAAACCATAGAGAGAGAACTTGAGACTGCTTTATTGTGTCAAGTTACAAAGAGCTAGCACAAACCGTGTTTGATTTAGAGTTCCAAATACATGTATCCCTATAGGAGAAACAGAGTGAAACCTAAAAATGAAAACGGTTACTGCAGACCAACGGTTTAACCTAGAAGAACGAAATTTGGAGAGCCAAGTGGTTTTGGTGTACTGATCATTACCTGAAAGATTCATCAAGATTGGGTGAAAAAATGTTGCTGAGATTTCAGGAAACTCGTAGTTTTTTGGAAGCTTGGCAACCCCTTTCCATGAAAGTGATTTTCGCCACTCTCTGCTTAGGGCTACATCAACAGCAAACAAACCATAGAGATAGAACTTGAGACTGCTTTATTGTGTAAGTTTCAAAGAGCTGGCACAAACCGTGTTTGATTTAGAGTTCCAAATACATGTATCCCTATAGAGAAAACAGAGGTGAAACCTAAAAATGAAAACGGTTACTGCAAACGAACCTTTTAAACCTAGAAGAACGAAATTTGGTGAGCCAAGTGGTTTTGGTGTACTGATCATTATCTGAAAGAATCATCAAGATTTGGTGAAAAAATGTTGGCTGAGATTTCAGGCAACTTGTAGTTTTTTGGAAGCTTGGCAACCCCTTTCCATGAAAGTGATTTTCACCAGTCTCTGCTTAGGGCTACATCAACAGCAAACAAACCATAGAGATAGAACTTGAAACTGCTTTATTGTGTCAAGTATCAAAGAGCTAGCACAACCGTGTTTGATTTAGAGTTCCAAATACATGTATCCCTATAGGAGAAAACAGAGTGAAACCTAAAAATGAAAACGGTTACTGCAAACGAACGTTTTAACCTAGAAGAACGAAATTGGGTGAGCCAAGTGGTTTTGGTGTACTGATCATTACCTGAAAGATTCATCAAGATTGGGTGAAAAAATGTTGGCTGAGATTTCAGGCAACTCGTAGTTTTTTGGAAGCTTGGCAACCCCTTTCCATGTAAGTGATTTTCGCCACTCTCTGCTTAGGGCTACATCAACAGCAAACAAACCATAGAGATAGAACTTTAGACTGCTTTATTGTGTCAAGTTTCAAAGAGCTAGCACAACCGTGTTTGATTTAGAGTTCCAAATACATGTATCCCTATAGAGAAAACAGAGTGAAACCTAAAAATGAAAACGGTTACTGCAGACCAACGGTTTAACCTAGAAGAACGAAATTTGGAGAGCCAAGTGGTTTTGGTGTACTGATCATTACCTGAAAGAATCATCAAGATTGGGTGAAAAAATGTTGGCTGAGATTCAGGCAACTTGTAGGTTTTTTGGAAGCTTGGCAACCCCTTTCCATGAAAGTGATTTTCACCAGTCTTTGTTTAGGGCTACATCAACAGCAAACAAACCATAGAGATAGAACTTGAAATTGCTTTATTGTGTCAAGTATCAAAGAGCTAGCACAACCGTGTTTGATTTAGAGTTCCAAATACATGTATCCCTAAAGGAGAAAACAGAGTGAAACCTAAAATTGAAAACGGTTACTGCAAACGAACGTTTTAACCTAGAAGAACGAAATTTGGTGAGCCAAGTGGTTTTGGTGTACTGATCATTACCTGAAAGATTCATCAAGATTGGGTGAAAAAATGTTGGCCTGAGATTTCAGGCAACTCGTAGTTTTTTGGAAGCTTGGCAACCCCTTTCCATGTAAGTGATTTTCGCCAATCTCTGCTTAGGGCTACATCAACAGCAAACAAACCATAGAGATAGAACTTTAGACTGCTTTATTGTGTCAAGTTTCAAAGAGCTAGCACAAACCGTGTTTGATTTAGAGTTCCAAATACATGTATCCCTATAGGAGAAAACAGAGTGAAACCTAAAAATGAAAACGGTTACTGCAGACCAACGGTTTAACCTAGAAGAACGAAATTTGGAGAGACAAGTGGTTTGGTGTACTGATCATTACCTGAAAAGAATCATCAAGATTGGGTGAAAAAATGTTGGCTGAGATTTCAGGCAACTTGTAGTTTTTTGGAAGCTTGGCAACCCCTTCCATGAAAGTGATTTTCACAGTCTTTGTTTAGGGCTACATCAACAGCAAACAAACCATAGAGATAGAACTTGAAATTGCTTTATTGTGTCAAGTATCAAAGAGCTAGCACAAACCGTGTTGATTTAGAGTTCCAAATATATGTATCCCTATAGGGAGAAAACAGAGTGAAACCTAAAAATGAAAAACGGTTACTGCAAACGAACGTTTTAACCTAGAAGAACGAAATTTGTGAGCCAAGTGGTTTTGGTGTACTGATCATTACCTGAAAGAATCATCAACATTGGGTGAAAAAATGTTGGCTGAGATTTCAGGCAACTCGTAGTTTTTTGGAAACTTGGCAACCCCTTTCCATGAAAGTGATTTTCGCCACTCTCTGCTTAGGGCTACATCAACAGCAAACAAACCATAGAGAGAGAACTTGAGACTGGTTTATTGTGTCAAGTTTCAAAGAGCTAGCACAAACCGTGTTTGATTTAGAGTTCCAAATACATGTATCCCTATAGGAGAAAACAGAGTGAAACCTAAAAATGAAAACGGTTACTGGAGACCAACGGTTTAACCTAGAAGAACGAAATTTGGAGAGCCAAGTGGTTTTGGTGTACTGATCATTACCTGAAAGATTCATCAAGATTGGGTGAAAAAATGTGCTGAGATTTCAGGAAACTCGTAGTTTTTGGAAGCTGGCAACCCCTTTCCATGAAAGTGATTTTCGCCACTCTCTGCTTAGGGCTACATCAACAGCAAACAAACCATAGAGATAGAACTTGAGACTGCTTTATTGTGTAAAGTTTCAAAGAGCTGGCACAAACCGTGTTTGATTTAGAGTTCCAAATACATGTATCCCTATAGGAGAAAACAGAGTGAAACCTAAAAAATGAAAACGGTTACTGCAAACGAACCATTTAACCTAGAAGAACGAAATTTGGTGAGCCAAGTGGTTTTGGTGTACTGATCATTACCTGAAAGAATCATCAAGATTTGGTGAAAAAATGTTTGGCTGAGATTTCAGGCAACTTGTAGTTTTTTGGAAGCTTGGCAACCCCTTTCCATGAAAGTGATTTTCACCAGTCTCTGCTTAGGGCTACATCAACAGCAAACAAACCATAGAGATAGAACTTGAAACTGCTTTATTGTGTCAAGTATCAAAGAGCTAGCACAAACCGTGTTTGATTTAGAGTTCCAAATACATGTATCCCTATAGGAGAAAACAGAGTGAAACCTAAAAATGAAAACGGTTACTGCAAAACGAACGTTTTAACCTAGAAGAACGAAATTTGGTGAGCCAAGTGGTTTTGGTGTACTGATCATTACCTGAAAGATTCATCAAGATTGGGTGAAAAAATGTTGGCTGAGATTTCAGGCAACTCGTAGTTTTTTGGAAGCTTGGCAACCCCTTTCCATGTAAGTGATTTTCGCCACTCTCTGCTTAGGGCTACATCAACAGCAAACAAACCATAGAGATAGAACTTTAGACTGCTTTATTGTGTCAAGTTTCAAAGAGCTAGCACAAACCGTGTTTGATTTAGAGTTCCAAATACATGTATCCCTATAGGAGAAAACAGAGTGAAACCTAAAAATGAAAACGGTTACTGCAGACCAACGGTTTAACCTAGAAGAACGAAATTGGAGAGCCAAGTGGTTTGGTGTACTGATCATTACCTGAAAGAATCATCAAGATTGGGTGAAAAAATGTTGGCTGAGATTTCAGGCAACTTGTAGTTTTTTGGAAGCTTGGCAACCCCTTTCCATGAAAGTGATTTTCACCAGTCTTTGTTTAGGGCTACATCAACAGCAAACAAACCATAGAGATAGAACTTGAAATTGCTTTATTGTGTCAAGTATCAAAGAGCTAGCACAAACCGTGTTTGATTTAGAGTTCCAAATATATGTATCCTATAGGAGAAAACAGAGTGAAACCTAAAAATGAAAACGGTTACTGCAAACGAACGTTTTAACCTAGAAGAACGGAAATTTGGTGAGCCAAGTGGTTTTGGTGTACTGATCATTACCTGAAAGAATCATCAACATTGGGTGAAAAAATGTTGGCTGAGATTTCAGGCAACTCGTAGTTTTTTGGAAACTTGGCAACCCCTTTCCATGAAAGTGATTTTCGCCACCTCTCTGCTTAGGGCTACATCAACAGCAAAAAACCATAGAGAGAGAACTTGAGACTGCTTTATTGTGTCAAGTTTCAAAGAGCTAGCACAAACCGTGTTTGATTTAGAGTTCCAAATACATGTATCCTATAGGAGAAAACAGAGTGAAACCTAAAAATGAAAACGGTTACTGCAGACCAACGGTTTAACCTAGAAGAACGAAATTTGGAGAGCCAAGTGGTTTTGGTGTACTGATCATTACCTGAAAGATTCATCAAGATTGGGTGAAAAAATGTTGGCTGAGATTTCAGGAAACTCGTAGTTTTTTGGAAGCTTGGCAACCCCTTTCCA
>NW_027525597.1:0-17929 GCF_052094955.1 Ictidomys tridecemlineatus | reverse complement strand
GGTGGATAAGGAATGTTACAGTGAGCAGAGTATTCAGACTGAGGTGCAGAATGACTGTTGCAAAGTGCAGATTTTGGAGACCGTGGTGCAGAAAGATCGTTGTAGAGAGCAGAGTTTGGAGACTGGAGTGCAGAAGGACTGTTGCAGATTGCAGAGTTTGGAAACTGGGGTGCAGAAGGACTGTTGCAGAGAACAGATGTTTTAGACTGGGGTGCAGAAGGACTGTTACAGAATGCAGAGTTTGGAGACTGACGTGCACAAGGACTGTTACTGAGAGCAGATTTTAGAGACTGGGTTGCTGAAGGACTGTTACAGAGAGCAGAGGTTGGAGACTGGGGTTTAGATGGATCTTACAGAGAGCAGAGATTGGAGACTGGGGTGCAAACGGACTGTTGCAGAGAGTAGATGTAGGAGACTTGGGTGGAGAAGAATCGTTGCAGAGAAGAGGTTGGAGACTGGGGTGCAGAAGGCCTATCACAGAGAGCAGAGTTTGGAGACTGGTTTCCAGAAGTCCTGTTACAGAGAGCAGAGGTTGGAGACTGTTGTGCAGAAGGACTTTACAGAGTTCAGAGTTTAAAGACTGGGTTGCAGAAGGATCAAACAGAGAGCACAGTTGGAAGACTGGGGTGCAGAAGGACTGTTACAGAGAGCAGAGGTAGGAGATTGGGTGCAGAAGGGTCGTTACAGAGAGCAGAGTTTTCAGACTGATGTGCAGAATGACTGTTGCAGAGAGTAGATGTTGAAGACTGGGGTGCAGAAGGTCTGTTGCAGAGAGCAGATGTTTGTAACTAGGGTGCAGAAAAACTATTGTAGATAGAAGAGGTTGGAGACTGGGGTGCAGAAGGACTGTTCCAGAGAGCAGAATTTGGAGCATGAGATGCGGAAGTCCTGCTACAGAGAGCAGAGGTTAAAGACTCTGGTGCAGAAGCACTGTTACAGAGAGCAGAGGTTGGATACAGGTGTGCAGAAGAATCTTACAGAGAGCAGAAGTTTGAGACTGAGGTGCAGAAGAACTGTTGCAGAGATAAGAGGTTGGAGACTGGAATGCAGTAGGATCATTGCAGAGAGCAGAGGTTGGGAGACTGGGGTGCTGAAGGACTGTTGCTGAGAGTATTGCTTGAAGACTGGGGTGCAAAATGATCGTGCAGAGAGAAGAGGTTTCAGACTGAGTTGCAGAAGGACTGTTACAGAAAGAAGAGGTTGCAGACTGAGGTGCAGAAGGACTGTTACACTAAGTAGAGGTTGGAAATTGGGGTGCAGAAAGGACCGTTACAGAGAGCAGGATTTGGAGACTGCAGTATAGAACATCTGTTACAGAGAGCAGAATTTGGAGACTCGGGTGCAGAAGGAATTTTACAGACAGTACAGGTTGTAGACTGAGTTGCAGAAGGATAGATACAGAGAACAGAGGTTTGAGACTGGGCTTCGGAAGGACTGATACACAAAAAAGAGTTTGGAGACTGGAGTTCAGAAAGACTGTTACAGAGGACAGAGGTTGGAGACTGGAGTGCCGCAGGACACTTGCAGAAAGCAGAGGTTAAAGACTGGGTTGGAAAAGGAATGTTACAGAGAGCAGAGTTTTGAAACTGGAGTGCAGAAGAATCTTACAGAGAGCAGAGATTGGAAACTGTGTTGCAGAAGGACTGTTGCAGAGAGCAGAGGTTGGAGACTGGGGTGCAGAAAGACAGTTGCAGACAGCAGAGTTTGGAGACTGGGGTGCAGAAGGACTGTTGCAGAGAGAAGAGGTTAGAGACTGGAGTGCAGAAAGACTGTTGCAGAGAGCAGCGGTTTGAGACTCAGGTGCAGAAGTCCTGTTACATAGAGCAGAGGTTGGAGACTGAGGTTCAGAAGGACTGATACAGAAATCACAGACTGGAGTCTGCAGTGCAGAAGGACTGTTGCAGAGAGCAGAGATTGGAGACTGAGGTGCAGAATTTCTTTTACATAGAGAAGCGGTTGGAGACTGGGGTGCAGAAAGATTGTTGCAAAGAGCAGAGCTTGGAGACACAGGTGCAGAAGGATCTTACAGAGAGCAGAAGTTGGAGATTGAGGTGCAGAAGTACTGTTGCAGAGATCAGAGGTTTGAGACTGGGGTGCAGTAGGATCATTGCAGAGAGAAGTGGTTGGAGACTGGGGTGCAGAAATATTGTTGCAGAGAGCAGAGTTTGGAGACTGCCCTGCAGAAGGCCAGTTACAGAGAGGAGAGGTTTGAGAGTGGGGTGCAGAAGTACTGTTATAGAGAGCAGTTTTTAGGAGACTGGGTTGCTGAAGGATCTTACAAAGAGCAGAGTTTGGTTACGGCGGTGTAGGTGGACTGTTACAGAGAGCAGTGGTTGGAGACTGGGTGTAGAAGGATCATGCAGAGAGCAGAGGTTTCAGACTGAGGTACAGAAAGACTGCTATAGAGAGTATAGATTTGAGACTGAGGTGCAGAAGGACTATTATAGAGATCAGAGTTTGGAGACTGTGGTTCAGAAGGACTGTTACAGAGAGTTGAGGTATGAGACTTTTGTGCAGCAGGACTGTTACAGAGTGCAGAGTTTAAAGACTGGGTTGCAGAAGGATCTGAAACGAGCAGAGTTGGGAGACAGAGGTGCAGGACTGTTAAAGAGAGCAGATGTAGGGGACTGGGGTGCAGAAAGGTCGTTGCAGAGAGCATAGTTTTCAGACTGCGGTGCAGAAGAACTGTTGCAGAAAGCAGATGTTGGAGACTGGGGTGCAGAAGGATTGTTACAGAGAGTAGATGTTAGAGACTGGAGTGCATAAAAATCTTACAGAGAGCAGAGGTTGGAGATAAGGATGCAGAAGGACTTTTGCTGAGAGCACAGGTTTGAGACTGTTTTGGAGAAGAATCATTGCAGAGAGAAGAGTTTGGAGACTGGGTTTCAGAAGGCCTGTTACAGAGAGCCAAGGTTGGAAACTGTTATTCAGAAGGACTGTTAAAGCAAGCAGAGTTTGGAGACTGGGATGCAGAAAAGTCTTACAAAGAGCAAAGGTAGGAGACTGAGGTGCAGAATGATAGTTGCAGAGAGCAAAGTTTTCAGACTGAGTTGCAGAAGGACTGTTGTAGAGAGCAAATGTTGGAGACTAAGGTTTAGAAGTACTGTTTTATAGAGCAGAGGTTGGAGACTGGTGTGAAGAAGGATCAGTGCAGAGAGCAGAGTTTGAAGATTGTTGTGCAGAAGGACTGTTACAGAGATCAGAGTTTGTAGACTAGGTTGGAGAAGGTTTCTACAGAGACAAGAGGTTGAAGAATGAGGTGCAGAAGAACTGTTACAGAGAGTAGATGTTTGAGACTGAGGTGCAGAAGGAACGTTGCAGAGTACAAAGTTTTTAGTCTGAGGTGAAGAAGGATTCTTACAGAGAGCAGAGGTTTGAGGCTGGGTTGCAGAAGGAGTGTTGCAGAGAGGAGAGGTTGGAGAAGGGGGTGAAAAAGGCCTGTTGCAGAGAGTAGACTTTGGAGACTGTGGTGCAGAAGGACTGTTACAGGGAGCAGAGGTTGGAGACAGGGGTGCAGAAGGATCTTACAGAGAGCAGAATTAGGAGACTGAGGTACAGAAAGACTCTTGCAGAGATCAGAAGTTGGAGACTGGGGTGCAGAAGGACTGTGGCAGTGAGCAGAGGTTTGAGACTGGGGTGCAGAAAGATGGTTACAGAAAGCACAGGTTTGAGACTGGGGTGCAGAAGGATAGATACAGAGTGCAGAGGTTGGAGACTGTTGTTCAGAAGGACTGATATAAAAAGTAGAGTTTAAAGTCTGGGTTGCAGAAGGACCGTTACAGAGAGAATAATTTGGAGACTTCTGTACAGAAGGACTGATACAGAGAGCAGATTTTGGAGACTGGGGAGCAGAAGGACTGTTACAGAGGACAGAGGTTGGAGACTGGGGTGCCGCAGGACTTTCAAAAAAAGCAGAAGTTACAGACTGGGGTGGAGAAGGAATGTTATTGACAGCAGATTTTGGACACTGGCGTGCAGAAAGATCTTACAGAGAGCAGAGGTTGGAAACTGTGGTGCAGAAGGACTGTTGCAGAGAGCACACGATCAAGCCTGGGTTCCAGAAGGATCGTTGCACAGAGCAGAATTTGGAGACTGGAGTTAGAAAGACTGTTGCTGAGAGCAGAATTTAAAGAATGGGGTCCAATGGAATGTTGCAGAGAGCAGAGGTTGGAGAATGGGGTGCAGAAGGACTGTTGCAGAGAGCAGAGGTTTAAGACTGAAGTGCAGAAGGACTGTTACGGAGAGCAGAGGTTGGAGACTGGGGTGCAGAAGGACGGTTACAGAGAGCAGAGGTTAGAGACTGGGGTGCAGAAGAAAGGTTATAGAGAGCAGAGATTAGAGACTGGGATGCAGAAGGACTGTTACAGAGAGCAGAGGTTGTCGACTGTAGTGCAAAAGGACTGTTGCAAAGAGCAGAGGTTTGAGACTGGTGTGAAGAAGAATCGTTGCAGAGAGAAGAATTTGGAGACTTGGGTGAGATGCTCTGTTACAGAGAGCACTGCTTGGAGACTAGGTTGATGAAGGATCTTACAGAGAGCAGAGTTTGGAGACTGAGGTTCAGGGGACTGATACCAAGAGCAGTGGTTGGAGACTGGGGTGCAGAAGGATTGTGCAGAGAGCAGAATTTTCAGACTGAGGTGCAGAAAAACTGTTGCAGAAATCAGAGGGGTGCAGAAGGCCCGTTACGGAGAGCAGAGGTTGGAGACTACAGTACAGAAGGACTCTTACACAAAGCAGAGTTTGGAGACTGTTGTGCAAAAGGACGGTTACAGAGTGCAGAGTTTAAAGACTGGGTTGCAGAAGGATCTTACAGAGATCAGAATTGGGAGACTGAGGTGCAGAAGGATGTTAAAGACAGCAAAGGTAGGAGACGGGATGTAGAAGGTTCGTTGCAGACAGAAGAGTTTTTAGACTGAGGTTCAGTAGGACTGTTGCAGAGAGCAGAGTTTGGAGACTGGGGTGCAGAAGGACTGTTGCAGAGAGCAGAGGATGGACACTGGTGTGAAGAAAGACTGTTACAGAGAGCAGAGTTTGGAGACTAGGTTTTAGTAGGATCCTACAGAGAGCAGAGTTGGGAGACTGACGTGCAGAAGGACTGTTACAGAGAGCAGAGAATCGAGACCGGGGTGCAGAAGGCCTGTTACAGAGAGCAGACATTGGAGACTGGTGTGCAGAAGGACTGTTACAGATAGCACAATTTTGAGACTGGCTTGCAGAAGGATCTTACAGAGAGCATTTTGGAGACTGAGGTTCAGAAGGACTGTTACAGAGAGAAAAGTTTGAAAACTCGGGTGCAGAAGGATTTTTGCAGAGAGCAGAGTTTTCGACTGAGGTGCAGAAGGACTGTTATAGAGAGCAGATGTAGGATCCTGGGGTGCAGAAGGACTGTTACAGACAGCAGAGTTTGAAGACTAGGGTGCAAAAGGCCTGTTACAGAGAGCAGAAGTTGGAGACTGGGGTGCAGAAGGACTGTTACAGATAGCACAGTTTGAAGACTTGGGTGCAGAAGGATCGTTGCAGAGAGCAGATGAATCAGAATGAGGCCAGAAGGACTTTTACAGAGAGCAGAGTTTGGAGTCTGAGATGTATATCGACTGTTACAGAAACCAGAGGTTGGCAATTTGTTAGCAGGTGGACCATTACAAAGAGAAGAGGTTGGAGACTGCGATACAAAAGGACTGTTACAGAGAGCAGAGTTTGGAGAATGGGTAGAAGAAGGATCGTTGCAGAAAGCAGATGTTTGAGACTGGGTTTCAGAAGTTCCCTTACAGAGAGCAGAGGTTGGAGATTGTGGTGCAGAAGAACTGCACAGAGAGCAGAGTTTTGAGACTGGGGTGCAGAAGGATTGTTACAGAGAGCAGAGTTTGGAGACTAGGGTGCAGAAGGACTGTTACAGAGAGCAGAGGTTCGAGACTCGGGTGCAGAAGAACTGTTACAGAGAGCAGAGTTTGGAGACTGGGGTGCAGAAGGGCTGTTACAGAGAGCAGATGTTGGTGACTGAGGTACAGAAGGACTGTTATAGAGAGCAGAGGTTGGAGACTGAGGTGCAGAAAGACTGTTACAGAGAGCAGATGTTGGAGACGGGTACAGAAGGATCGTTGCAGAGAGCAGAGGGTGGAAACTGAGGTGCAGAAGGATTATTGCAGAGAGCAGAGGTTGTAGAATGGGGTGCAGAAGGATCGTTACAGAGAGCAGAGGTTGGAGACTGGGGTTAGAAGGACAGTTACGGAGACCACAGGTTGGAGACTTGGGTGCAGAAGGATCGCTGCAGAGAGTAGAGGTTGGAAACTGAGGTGCAGAAGGATCGTTTCAGAGAGCAGAGGTTGGAGACTCAGGGGCAGAAGGATCGTTACAGAGAGCAGAGGTTTTAGACTGGGGTGCAGAATGACAGTTACACATAGCACAGTTTGGAGATCTGAGTGTAGAAGAAATGTTGCAGAGAGCAGAGGTTGGAGACAGGTGTGCAGAAGGACTGTTGTAGAGAGTAGAGGTTTGAGATATAGGTGTAGAAAGACTGATACAGAGAGCAGAGGTTGGAGACTGGGGTGCATAAGACTGATAAACAAGGCAGAGGTTGGAGACTGGACTGCAGAAGGACCATGACAGACAGTAGAGTTTGGAGACTGCAGTACACAAGGACTTTTACAGAGAGCACAGGTTGGATACCGGGGTGCAGAACGACTGTTGCAGAGAACAGAGTTTGGAGACTGCTGTGCAGAAAAATCTTACAGAGAGTAGAGGTTGGAGACTGGGTTGCAGTAGGACTGTTGCACAGAGCAGAGGTTTGATACTGGCGTGCAGAAGAACTGTTACAGAGAGCAGAGTTTGGAGACTGCGGTGCAGATGGATCTTACAGAGCGTAGAGGTTGGAGACCTCGGTGCAGAAGGACTGTAGCAGAGAGCAGAGTTTGGATACTGGGGAACAAAAGGACTGTTACAGAGAGCAGAGGTTGGAGACTGTGGTACAGAAGGATCTTACAGAGAGTAGAGGTTGGAGACTGGGGTGCAGTAGGACTGTTGCAGAGAGCAGAGATTAAAGACTGGGTTGTAGAAGGACTGTTACAGATAGCACAGTTTCAAGACAAGGTTGCAGAAGGATCTTACAGAGAGCCTTTTGGGGACAGAGGTGCAGAAGGAGTGTTACAAGAGCAGGGGTTACAGACTGGGGTGCAGAAGAATTGTTGCAGAGAGCAGCGTTTTCAGACTGAGTTTCAGAAGGACAGTTACAGAGAGCACAGTTTGGAGACCTGGGTGTATAAGAAATGTTGCAGAGAGAAAATGTTGGGTGCAGGGTGCAGAAGGACTGTTACAGAGAGAAGAGTATGTAGACTGATTTGCAGAAGAATCATTGCAGAGAGCATAGGTGGAGACTGGGCTGCAGAAGAATCGTTATAGAGAGCAGAAGTGGGAGACTGGTGTTCACAAGGACTGTTACAGAAAGCACAGGTTGGAGACTGGGGTGCAGAAGGAATGTTGCAGAAAGCAGAGGTTGGAGACTGGGGTGCAGAAGGACTGTTGCAGAGAGCAGAATTTGGAGACTAAGATGCAGAAGGACTGTTACACAGAGAAGACTTTGAAGACTGAGGTGAACAATTATGATACAGAAAGCTGAGGTGGGAGACTGGGGTGCAGAAGGACCACTACAGAGAGCAGAGGTTGGAGACTGGCGTGCACAAGGACTGTTTCAGAGAGCAGAGTTTGGAGACTGGGGTGCAGAAGGCCTGCTACAGAAAGCAGAGATTGGAGACTGGGATGCAGAAGGATTGTTGCAGGGAGCAGAGGTTGGATCCTGGGGTGAAGAAGGACTGTTACAGAGAATGGGGTGCACAAGTAAGGTTGCAGAGTTCAGAGGTTGGAGACAGAGGTGCAGAAGGACAGTTACAGAGAGCAGATGTTGGAGACTGGGGTTCATAAGGATCATTGCAGAGAGCAGAGGTTGGAGACAGGGGTGCAGAACGATGGTTGCAGAGAGCAGAGTTTGGAGACGGAGGTGCAGAAAAATAGTTACAGAGAGTAGACGTTGGAGACTGGGGTGCAGAAGGATCGTTGAAGAGAGCAGAGGTGAAGACTGGGTTGCAGAAAGATTGTTACAGCGAGAAGAGGTGGGAGACTGTGGTGCAGAAGGGCTGTTACAGAGAGCACCGGTTGGAGACTGGGGTGCAGAAAGAATATTGCAGAAAGCAGAGGTTGGAGACTGGGGTGCAGAAGGACTGTTGCAGAGAGCAGAGGTTGGAGACTGAGATGCAGAAAGACTGTTACACAGAGCAGATGTTGGAGACTCCGGTGAAGAATTATGATACAGAAAGCAGAGGTGTGAGACTGGGGTGCAGAGAGACGGTTACAGAGAGCAGAGTTTGCAGACTGGCGTGCAGAAGGACTGTTTAAAAGAGCAGAGTTTGGAGACTGGGGTGCATAAGGCCTGCAACAGAGAGCAGAGTTTGGAGACTGGGTTGCACGAGGACTGTTATAGAGAGCAGAGTTTTGAGGCTGGGTTGCAGAAGAATCTTACAGAGAGCAGTGGTCGGTGACTGTGGGACAGGATGAATATTACATAGAGCAGTGATTGGAGACTGGGGTGCAGAAGGATCATGCAGAGAGCAGAGGTTTCAGACTAAGGTGCAGAAGGACTGTAACATAGAGCAGAGGTTTGAGACTGAGGTGCATCAGGACTGTTACAGAGAGCAGAGTTTGTGACTGAGGTGCAGAAGGACTGTTACAGAAACCAGAGGTTGGAAATTGGGGTAGAGGGACCTTTAGAGAGAGCAGAGCTTGGAGACTGAGGTATAGAAAGACTGTTACAGAGAGCAGAGGTTGGAGAATATGGTGCAGAAGGACTGTTAAGGAGAGCAGAGTTTAGAGACTGGGGTGTAGAAGGATTGTTACAGAGAGCAGAGGTTGGAGACTGGGGTGCAGAAAAACTGTTACACAGAGCAGAGGTTGAAGACTGGGGTGTAGAAGAACTGTTGCAGAGAGCAGAATTTGGAGACTGAGGTGCAGAAGGACTGTTTAGGAGAGGAGACGTTAGAGACTGGGTTTCAGAAGGATCGTTGCAGACAGCAGAGTTTGGAGACTGAGGTTCAAAAAGACTGTTACAGAGAGCAGAGTTTGGAGACTGGGGTTCAAGAGGCCTGTAACAGAGAGCAGAGTGTGGAGAAGGGCTCTAGAATTACTGTTACAGATCACAAAGTTTGGAGACTAGGTTGAAGAAAGATCTTACAGAGAGCAGATGTTGGGGACCCAAGTGCAGCAGGACTGTTACAGAGTAGAGGTTGGAGACTGAGGTACAAAAGGATCGTAGCAGAGAACAGCGTTTTAAGACTGAGGTTCAGAAGGACTGTTGCTGAGACCACAGGTTGGAGACTCGGGTGCAGAAGGACTGTTGCAGAGAGCATAGGTTTGAGAATGGGGTGTAGAAGACTTCTTCTCGAGAACAGACTTTGGAGACTGGGGTGAAAAAGGCCTGTTACAGAGAGGAGAGTTGGGAGAAGTTGTGCAGAAGGACTGTTAGAGAGGGCAGAGTTGGGAGACTGGGTTGCAGAAGGATCTAACAGAGAGCAGATGTTGGAGACTGAGGTGTAGAATGATCGTTGCAGAGAGAAGAGTGTGGAGACTGGGGTGCAGAAGGCCTTTTACAGAGAGCAGAGTTTGGAGACTGGGGTGCCAAAGGCCTGTTAAAGAGAGCAGAGGTAGAAGACTGGCGTGCAGAAGGACTGTTATAGAGAGAAGAGTTAGGAGACTGGGTGGCAAAAGTATCTTACAGAGAACAGAGTTTGGAGACTGAGGTGAAGGAGAACTGTTACAGAGAGCAGTTGTTGGAGACTGGGGTTCAGAAGGATCCTGCAAAGAGAAGGGGTTTCAGACTGAGGTATAGATCGAGTGTTACAGAGAGCAGATGGTGGAGACTGAGGTGTTGAAGGACTGTTACAGGGACCAAATTTTGGAGACTGTGTTGCAGAAGGATCTTATATAGAGCAGAGTTTGGAGACTGAGGTGCAGAAGGACTGTTACAGAGAGCAGATGTTGAAGTCTTGGGTGCAGAAGGATTGTTTCAGAGAGAAAATTTTCAGACTGAGGTGCAGAAGAACTCTTGTAGAGAGCAGATTTTGGAGACTGGGGTGCAGAATGTTCGTTGCAGAGAGCAGAAGTTGGAGACTGCAGTACAGAAGGACTGTTCCAGAGAGCAGAGGTTGGAGACTAGGGTACACAAGGACTTTTTCAGAGAGCAGATGTTGGATACTGTTGTTCAGAAAGACTGTTTCAGATAGCAGAAGTTGTAGAATGGGGTGCAGAAGGACTTTGGAGAGAGCAGAGGTTGGAGACTGAGGTACAGAAGGACTGTTGCTGAGAGCAGATGTTGGAGACTGGAGTCCAGAAGGATCCTTGCAGAGAGCGGAGTTTGGAGACTGGGATGCAGAAGGAGTGTTGCAGAGAGAAGATGTTGAAGACTGGGGGTGCAGAAGGAATGTTGCAGCGAGCAGAGTTTGAAGACTTGTGTGTCGAAGGACTGTTACAGAGAGCATAGGTTGGAGACCTGGGTTTAGATGGATCTTACAGAGAGCAGAGTTTGGAGACTGAGGTTCAAAACGACTGTTGTAGACAGCAGATGTTGGAGACTGGGTTGGAGAAGAATCGTTTCAGAGGGAAGAGGTTGGAGACTGGGGTGCAGAAAGACTGTTACAGAGAGCAGAGGTTGGAGACTGGGTTGCAGAAGTCCTGTTACAGAGAGCAGAAGTTGGAGACTGTTATGCGGAAGGACAGGTACAAAGTGCAGAATTTAAAGACTGGGTTGCAGAAGGATCTTACAGAGAACAGAGTTGGGAGACTGAGGTGCAGAAGGACTGTCGCAGAGAGCAGTTGTTGGTAACTAGTGTGCAGAAGGACTGTTGTAGAGAACAAAGGTTTTAGACTAGGGTGGAAAAGGACTATTGCAGAGAGCAGAGGTTTGAGACTGAGGTGCGGAAGTCCTGTTAGAGAGAGCAGAGGTTAGAGACTCGGGTGCAGAAGGACTGTTCTAGAGAGTAGAGGTTGGATACAGGAAGGCAGAAGCATCTTACAGAGAGCAGAATTTGGAGACTGAGGTGCAGATGGACTGTTGCAGAGATCAGATGTTGGAGACTGGGGTGCAGAATGATCGTTGCAGATAGCACATTATGAAGACTGGGGTGCAGAAGGCCTGCTACAGAGAGCAGAGTCTGGAGACTTGCGTCCAGAAGGCCTGTTACCGAGAGGAGAGGTTGGATACTCGGGTGCAGAACGACTGTTATAGAGAGCAGAGTTTGGAGACTGGGTTACTGAAGGATCTTACGGAGAGAAGAGGTTGGAGACTGAGGTGCATGTGGACTGTTACAGAGACCAGTGGTTGGAGACTGAGGTGTAGAAGTACTGTTTAAAAGAGCAGAGTTTGGAGACTGAGGTTCAGAAGGACTGTTACAGAAAGCAGAGGTTGGACGTTGGGGTGCAGAAGGACCGTTACAAAGACCAGAGTTTGAAGACTGCGGTATAGAAAAACTGTTACAGAGAGCAGATGTTGAAGACTGGGGTGTAGAAGGAATGTTACAGAGAGCACACTTTGGAGACTGACGTGTAGAAGTATAGATACAGAGAGCAGAGTTTTGAGACTGGTGTTCAGAAGACTGTTATAGAGAACAGTGTTTGGAGACTGGGGTGCAGAATGATCGTGCAGAGAGCAAAGGTGTCAGACTGAGGTGCAGAAGGACTGGTACAGAGAGCAGAGGTTGGAGACTAAGGTGTAGAAGGACTGTTACAGAGAGCAGAGTTCAGAGACTGAGGTGCAGAAGGACTATTACAGAAAGAAGTGGTTGGAAATTGGAATGCAGAAGGACCGTAACAGAGACCAAAATTTCTAGACTGCGGTATAGAAAAACTATAACAGAGAGCAGAGGTTGGAGAATGAGGTGCAGTATAATAGATACAGAGAGCAGAGGTTTTAGACTGGGTTTTAGAAGGATCCTACAGAGAGCAGAAGTTGGAGAGTGAAATGCAGGAGGATTGTTACAGAGAGTAGAGGTTGGAGACTGAGGTGCAGATGGACCTTTGCAGAGAACAGACTTTGGAGACTGAGGTGCAGAAGGATTGTTACAGAGAGCAGAGTTGGAGACTGGGGTGCAGAAGGACTGTTGCAGAGAGCAGAGGTTAGAGCCTTGGGTGCAGAAGAAATATTGCAGAGAGCAGAGGATGGAGAATGGGCTGAAGAAAAAATGTTGCAGAAACCAGATGTTTTAGATTGAGTTGCAGAAGGACTCTTAGAGAGATCAGAAGTTAGAGACTGGGGTGCAGAACGACTGTTGCAGAGAGCAGAGGTTGGGGACTGAGGTACAAAATTTTCATACATAGAGCAGAGTTTAGACACTGGGGTGCAGAAGGATCGTTGCAATAAGCAAAGCTTGGAGACAGGGGTTCAGAAGGATCTTACAGAGAGCAGAAGTTGGAGACAGAGTTGCAAAAGGACTGTTGAAGAGATCAGAGGTTGGAGACTGGGGTGCAGTAGGATCATTGCAGAGAGCAGAGGTTGGGGACTGGGGTGCAGAAGGATCGTTGCAGTGAGCAGAGGTTGAAGATTGGGGTGCAGAAGGCCTGCTAAAGAGAGGGAGTTAGGAGACTGGCGTGCAAAAGGCCTGTTACAGAGAGGAGAGGTTGGAGACTGGGGGTGCAGAAGGATTGTTATAGAGAGCAGAGTTTCGAGACTGAGTTCCTGAAAGATCTTAAAGAGAACAGAGTTTGGAGACTGAGGTGCAGGTGGACTGTTACAGAGAGCAGTGCCTGAAGACTGGGGTGCAGAACGATTGTGCAGAGAGCAGAGGTGTCAGACTGAGGTGCAGATGGACTGCTACAGAGAGCAGAGGTTGGAGACTGAGGTGCAGAAAGATAGATACAAAGAGCAGAGTTTTGAGACTGGGTTTTAGAAGGATCCTACAGGGAGCAGAGGTTGGAGAGTGAAGTGCAGATGGATTGTTACAGAGAGTAGAGGTTGGAGACTGAGGTGCAGAAGGACCATTGCATAGAACAGAGTTTGGAGACTGGGGTGCAAAAGAACTGTTGCAGAGAGCAGAGGATGGAGATTGGGCTTCAGGAGGAATGTTCCAGAGAGCAGATTTTGAAGACTGTTGTTCAGAAAAACTCTTAGAGAGAGCAGAAGTTGGAGACTGGGGTGCAGAAGGACTGTTGCAGAGAGCAGAGGTTGGAGACTGAGATGCAAAATCTTGTTACATAGAGCAGAGGTTGGTCACTGGGGTGCAGAATGATCGTTGAAATAAGCAGAGCTTGGAGACAGGGGTGCAGAAGGATCTTACAGAGAGCAGAAGTTGGAGAATGAGTTGCAGAAGGACTGTTTCAGAGATCTGAGTTTGGAGACTGAGGTGCAGTAGGATCATTGCAGAGATCAGAAGTTGGAGACTGGGGTGCAGAAGGCCTGCTACAGAGAGCAGAGTTTTGAGATCTGTGTGCAGAAGACCTGTTACAGAGAGGAGAGGTTGGAGACTGGGGTGCAGAAGGACTGTTATAGAGTAGAGTTTGGAGACTGAGTTCCTGAAGGATCTTACAGAGAGAAGAGGCTGGAGACTGAGGTAAATGTGGACTGTTATAGAGAGCAGTGGCTCAATACTGGGGTGCAGAGGATCGTGCAGAGAGAAGAGGTGTCATACTGAGGTGCAGATGGACTGTTACAGAGAGAAGAGGTTGAAGACTGAGGTGTAGAAGGACTGTTACAGAGAGCAGAATTTGGAGTCTGAGGTGCAGAAGGACTGTTACAGAAAGCAGAGGTTTGAAATTGGGGTGCAAAAGGACCGTAAGAAAGACCAGAGTTTGGAGACTGTGGTATAGAAAAACTGTAACAGATAGCAGAGGTTGGAGACTTAGCTGCAGAAGGATAGATACACAGAGCAGAGGTTTGAGACTGGAGTTCAGAAGGACTGATACAAAAAGCAGAGTTTGGAGACTGGGGTGCAGAAGGACCATTACAGAGAGCAGAGGTTGGAGACTGCGGTACAGAAGGACTGTTACAAAGAGAAGATGTTGGAAACTGGGGAGCAGAAGGACTGTTGCAGAGGACAGAGTTTTGAGACTGGGGTGTTGCAGAACTTTTGCAGAAAGCAGAGTTTAAAGTTTGGGGTGGAGAAAAAATGTTACAGAGAGTAGAGTTTTGATACTGGAGTGCAGAAGGATCTTACAGAGAGCAGAGGTTGGATACTTTGGTGCAGAAGGACTGTTGACGAGAGCAGAGGTTGGAGACTGGGGTGAAGAAGGACTTTTGCAGAGAGCAGAGGTTGGAGACTGGGGTGCAGAAGGACTGTTGCAGAGAGCAGAGTTTGGAGACGGGAGTGCAGAAGGACTGTTACGGAGAGCAGAGTTTTGAGACTTGGCGTGCAGAAGTCTTGTTACATAAAGCAGAGGTTGAAGACTGAGGGGCAGAAGGATTGTTACAGAGAGCAGAGTTTGCAAACTGGGGTGAAGAAGGACTGTTGCAGAGAGAAGATGTTGGAGACTGGGGTGCAGAAGGACTGTTGCAGAGAGCAGAGTTTGGAGACTGGGGTGCAGAAGGACTGTTGCAGAGAGCAGAGGTTGGATACTTAGGTGCAGAAAGACTCTTAGAGAGAGCAGAATTTGGAGACTAGGGTGCAGAAGGACTGAAACAGAAAGCAGAGTTTGGAGTCTGTGCTGCAGAAAGACCTTTACAAAGAGGAGAGTTGGAAGACTGCAGTATAGAAGGACTGTTGCATAGAGAAGAGGTTGGAGACGGAGGTGCAGAAGGATAGATACAGAGAACAGAGGTTGGAGACTGGGGTTCAGAAAGACTGATACAGAAATCAGAGTTTGGAGACTGGGGTGCAGAAGGACTGTGACAGAGAGCAGATTTTGGAGACTCAGGTTCAGAAAGACTGTTACAGGAAGCAGAGTTTTGAAATTGGAGTGCAGAAGGACTTTTACAGAGAGCAGATGTTCAAGACTGTGGTATAGGAATGTTATCAAGAGTAGATGTTGGAGACTGGGGTGCAGAAGGACTCTTACATAGAGCACAGGTTAGAGACTGGGGTGCAGAAGGATAGATACAGAGAACAGACGTTGGAGACTGGGGTTCAGACAGACTTATACAGAAAGCAGAGGTTGGAGACTGGGGTGTAGAAGGGCCGTTACGAAGAACAGAGTTTAGAGACTGCTGTACAGAAAGACTGTTATAGAGAGCAGATGTTCGAGAATGGGGAGCAGAAGGACTGATGCAGAGGACACAGTTTGGAGACTGGGTTGGAGAAGGAATGTTACAGAGAGCAGAGTTTGGAAACTGGAGTGCAGATAGATCTTACAGAGAGCAGAGGTTGAAGACTGTGGTGCAGAATAACTGGTGCAGAGAGCAGACATTGGAGACTGGGGTCCAGAAAAATTGTTGTAGAGAGCAGACTTTGGAGACTGGGGTGAAGAAGGACTGTTATAGAGAGAAGAGTTTGGAGACTGGTGTGCGGCAGGACTGTTGCAGAGACCAGATGTTGGAGACTGGGGTTGAGAAGAATCGTTTCAGAGTGAAGAGGTTGAAGACTGTTGTGCAGAATGACTTTTAAAAAGTGCAGAGTTTAAAGACTTGGTTGCAAAAGAATCTTACAAATAGTACAGTTGGCAGACTGAGGTGCAGAAGGACTGTTGGAGAGAGCAGAGGTAGGAGACTGAGGTGGAGAAGGACTGTTACAGAGATCAGAGGTTGGATACTGGGGTGGAGAAGCATCTTACAGAGAGCAGAGTTTGGAAACTGAGGTGCAGAAGGACTGTTGCAGAGATCAGAGGTTGGAGAGTGGGGTGCAGTTGGATCATTGCAGAGAGCTGATGTTGGAGACTGAGGTGCAGAAGGATCGTTGCAGAGAGCAGATTTTGGAGACTGGGGTGCAGAAGGCCTGCTACAGAGAGAATAGTATGGAGACTGGCTTGCAGAAGGCCTGTTACAGAGAGGAGAGGTTGGAGACTGAGGTGCAGGTGGACTGTAACAGAGAACAGTGTTCGAAGACTGGGGTGCAGAAGGATCGTGCAGAGAGCAGAATTGTCAGACTGAGGTGCAGAAGGACTGTTACAGAGAGCAGATGTTAGAGACTGAGGTGTAGAAGGACTGTTAAAGAGAGCAGAGTTTGGAGACAGATGTGCAGAAGGACTGTTACAGAATGCAGAGGTTGGAAATTGGGGTGCTGAAGGACCGTTACAGAGACCAGAGTTTGGATACTGCCGTATAGAAAAACTGTTAAAGAGAGCAGAGTTTGGAGACTGTGGTGCAGAAGGAATGTTACAGAAAGCACAGGTTGGAGGCTGAGGTGCAGAAGGATAAATACAGAGAGCAGAGGTTTGAGACTGGGGTTAATAGGACCGTTACAGAGAGCAGATGTTGGAGACTGGTGAGCTGAAGGACTGTTGCAGAGGAAAGAGTTTGAGACTGGGGTGCTGCAGGATACTTGAAGAAAGCAGAGGTTAAATACTGGGGTGAAGAAGGTTTGAGACTGAGGTGCAGTAGGATAACTGCAGAGAGCAGAGGTTGGAGACTTGGGTGCAGAAGGATCGTTGCCGAGAGCAGATATTGGAGACTGGGGTTTAGAAGGCCTGCTAAAGAGAAAAGAGTTTGGAGACTGGCGGGCAGAAGGCCTGTTACAGAGAGGAAAGGTTGGAGACTGGGGTGCAGAAGGACAGGTATGGAGAGCAGAGTTTTGAGACTGGGTTGCTGAAGGATCTTACAGAGAGCAGAGGTTAAAGACTGAGGTGCAGGTGGAGTGTTACAGAGAGCAGTGTTTGGAGACTAGGGTGCAGAAGGATCGTGAAGAGAGCAGAGGTGTCAGACTGAGGTTCAGTAGGAGTGTTACAGAGAGCAGAGGTTGGAAACTGAGGTGTATTAGCACTGTTACAGAGAGCAGAGTTTGGAGACTGAGTTGCAGAAGGACTGTTACAGAAAGCAGAGGTTGGAAATTGGGGTGCAGAAGGACAGTTACAGAGACCAGACTTTGGAGACTGCGGTATAGAAAAACTGTTACAGAGAGCAGAGGTTGGAGACTGGTTTGCAGAAGGAATGTTACAGAGAGCACAGGTTGGAGACTGAAGTGCAGAAGGATAGATAAAGAGAGCAGAGGTTTGAGACTGAGGTTCAAAAGGACTGATCCAGAAAGCAGAGTTTGGAGACTAGGATGCTGAAAGACTGTTACGGAGAGCAGAGGTTGGAGACTGGGGAGCACAAGGACTGTTGCAGAGGACAAAGGTTGAAGACTAGGGTTCCCCAGGACACTTGCAGAAGGCAGAGGTTAAATACTGAGGTGGAGAAGGAATGTTACAGAGAGCAGAGTTTTGAAACTGGAGTGCAGAAGGATCTTACAGAGAGCAGAGTTTGGAGACTGTGGTGCAGAAGGTTTGTTATAGAGAGCAGAAGTTGGAGACTGGGGTCCAGAAGGATCATTGCAGAGAGGAGAGTTTGGAGACTGGGGTTCAGAAAAACTGTTGCAGAGAGTTGAGGTTGGACATGAAGTGCAAAAGGACTGTTGCAGTGCAGAGGTTGGAATCTGATTTGCAGAAAGACTCTTACAGAGAGCAGAGTATGGAGACTGGGGTGCAGAAGGATTGTTACAGAGAGCAGAGGTTGGAGACTGTTTTGCAGAAGGACTGTTGCAGAGATCAGAGGTTAAAGACTGTGGTGCAGTAGGTTCATTGCAGAGAGCAGAGGTTGGAGACTGGGGTGCAGATGAACTGTTACAAACAGCAGAGTTTGGAGACAGGGTTGCAGAACGAACTTACAGAGAGAAGATTTTGGAGACTGTGGTACAGCAGGACTGTTATAGAGAGAAGAGGTTGGAGACTGGTGTGCAGAATGATCGTTTCAGAGAACAGAGTTTTCAGACTGAGGTGCAGAAGGACTGTTGCAGAGAGCAGATATTGGAGACTGGGGTGCAGAAGGACTGTT
>NW_027525596.1:0-17931 GCF_052094955.1 Ictidomys tridecemlineatus | reverse complement strand
TCTTGCTGTTGAAGCCACTTTCATGGAAAGGGGCCTGCCAAGCTCCAAAAAACTACGAGTTGCCTGAAATCACAGCAAACACTTTTTCACCCAATCTTGATGATACTTTCAGGTAATGATCAGTACACCAAGCCCACTTGGCTCGCCAAATTTCGTTCTTCTAGGTTAAACCGTTCGTTGGCAGTAACCGGTTTCATTTTGAGGTTTCACTCTGTTTTCTCCTATAGGGAGAGAGAATAGAGAGATAGTATTGTTTCAAGTTCTATCTCTATGGTTTCTTTGCTGTTGATGTAGCCCTAAGCAGAGACTGGCGAGAATCACTTTCATGGAAAGGGCCTGCCAAGCTCCAAAAAACTACGAGTTGCCTGAAATCACAGCAAACACTTTTTCACCCAATCTTGATGATACTTTCAGGTAATGATCAGTACACCAAGCCCACTTGGCTCGCCAAATTTCGTTCTTCTAGGTTAAACCGTTCGTTGGCAGTAACCGGTTTCATTTTGAGGTTTCACTCTGTTTTCTCCTATAGGGATACATGTATTTGGAACTCTAAATCAAACCCGGTTTGTGCTAGCTCTTTGAAACTTGACACAATAAAGCAGTTTCAAGTTCTATCTCTATGGTTTCTTTGCTGTTGATGTAGCCCTAAGCAGAGACTGGCGAGAATCACTTTCATGGAAAGGGCCTGCCAAGCTCCAAAAAACTACGAGTTGCCTGAAATCTCAGCAACCACTTTTTCACCCAATCTTGATGATACTTTCAGGTAATGATCAGTACACCAAGCCCACTTGGCTCGCCAAATTTCGTTCTTCTAGGTTAAACCGTTCGTTGGCAGTAACCGGTTTTATTTTGAGGTTTCACTCTGTTTTCTCCTATAGGGATACATGTATTTGGAACTCTAAATCAAACACGGTTTGTGCTAGCTCTTTGAAACTTGACACAATAAAGCAGTTTCAAGTTCTATCTCTATGGTTTGTTTGCTGTTGATGTAGCCCTAAGCAGAGACTGGCGAGAATCACTTTCATGGAAAGGGCCTGCCAAGCTCCAAAAAACTACGAGTTGCCTGAAATCTCAGCAACCACTTTTTCACCCAATCTTGATGATACTTTCAGGTAATGATCAGTACACCAAGCCCACTTGGCTCGCCAAATTTCGTTCTTCTAGGTTAAACCGTTAGTTGGCAGTAACCGGTTTCATTTTGAGGTTTCACTCTGTTTTCTCCTATAGGGATACATGTATTTGGAACTCTAAATCAAACACGGTTTGTGCTAGCTCTTTGAAACTTGACACAATAAAGCAGTTTCAAGTTCTATCTCTATGGTTTGTTTGCTGTTGATGTAGCCCTAAGCAGAGACTGGCGAGAATCACTTTCATGGAAAGGGCCTGCCAAGCTCCAAAAAACTACGAGTTGCCTGAAATCTCAGCAACCACTTTTTCACCCAATCTTGATGATACTTTCAGGTAATGATCAGTACACCAAGCCCACTTGGCTCGCCAAATTTCGTTCTTCTAGGTTAAACCGTTCGTTGGCAGTAACCGGTTTCATTCTGAGGTTTCACTCTGTTTTCTCCTATAGGGATACATGTATTTGGAACTCTAAATCAAACACGGTTTGTGCTAGCTCTTTGAAACTTGACACAATTAAGCAGTTTCAAGTTCTATCTCTATGGTTTGTTTGCTGTTGATGTAGCCCTAAGCAGAGACTGGCGAGAATCACTTTCATTGAAAGGGCCTGGCCAAGCTCCAAAAAACTACGAGTTGCCTGAAATCTCAGCAACCACTTTTTCACCCAATCTTGATGATACTTTCAGGTAATGATCAGTACACCAAGCCCACTTGGCTCGCCAAATTTCGTTCTTCTAGGTTAAACCGTTCGTTGGCAGTAACCGGTTTCATTTTGAGGTTTCACTCTGTTTTCTCCTATAGGGATACATGTATTTGGAACTCTAAATCAAACACGGTTTGTGCTAGCTCTTTGAAACTTGACACAATAAAGCAGTTTCAAGTTCTATCTCTATGGTTTCTTTGCTGTTGATGTAGCCCTAAGCAGAGACTGGCGAGAATCACTTTCATGGAAAGGGCCTGCCAAGCTCCAAAAAACTACGAGTTGCCTGAAATCTCAGCAACCACTTTTTCACCCAATCTTGATGATACTTTCAGGTAATGATCAGTACACCAAGCCCACTTGGCTCGCCAAATTTCGTTCTTCTAGGTTAAACCGTTCGTTGGCAGTAACCGGTTTCATTTTGAGGTTTCACTCTGTTTTCTCCTATAGGGATACATGTATTTGGAACTCTAAATCAAACACGGTTTGTGCTAGCTCTTTGAAACTTGACACAATAAAGCAGTTTCAAGTTCTATCTCTATGGTTTGTTTGCTGTTGATGTAGCCCTAAGCAGAGACTGGCGAGAATCACTTTCATGGAAAGGGCCTGCCAAGCTCCAAAAAACTACGAGTTGCCTGAAATCTCAGCAAACACTTTTTCACCCAATCTTGATGATACTTTCAGGTAATGATCAGTACACCAAGCCCACTTGGCTCGCCAAATTTCGTTCTTCTAGGTTAAACCGTTCGTTGGCAGTAACCGGTTTCATTTTGAGGTTTCACTGTTTTCTCCTATAGGGATACATGTATTTGGAACTCTAAATCAAACACGGTTTGTGCTAGCTCTTTGAAACTTGACACAATAAAGCTGTTTCAAGTTCTATCTCTATGGTTTGTTTGCTGTTGATGTAGCCATAAGCAGAGACTGGCCAGAATCACTTTCATGGAAAGGGCCTGCCAAGCTCCAAAAAACTACGAGTTGCCTGAAATCTCAGCAACCACTTTTTCACCCAATCTTGATGATACTTTCAGGTAATGATCAGTACACCAAGCCCACTTGGCTCGCCAAATTTCGTTCTTCTAGGTTAAACAGTTCGTTGGCAGTAACCGGTTTCATTCTGAGGTTTCACTCTGTTTTCTCCTATAGGGATACATGTATTTGGAACTCTAAATCAAACACGGTTTGTGCTAGCTCTTTGAAACTTGACACAATAAAGCAGTTTCAAGTTCTATCTCTATGGTTTCTTTGCTGTTGATGTAGCCCTAAGCAGAGACTGGCGAGAATCACTTTCATGGAAAGGGCCTGCCAAGCTCCAAAAAACTACTAGTTGCCTGAAATCTCAGCAACCACTTTTTCACCCAATCTTGATGATACTTTCAGGTAATGATCAGTACACCAAGCCCACTTGGCTCGCCAAATTTCGTTCTTCTAGGTTAAACCGTTCGTTGGCAGTAACCGGTTTCATTTTGAGGTTTCACTGTTTTCTCCTATAGGGATACATGTATTTGGAACTCTAAATCAAACACGGTTTGTGCTAGCTCTTTGAAACTTGACACAATAAAGCTGTTTCAAGTTCTATCTCTATGGTTTGTTTGCTGTTGATGTAGCCATAAGCAGAGACTGGCCAGAATCACTTTCATGGAAAGGGCCTGCCAAGCTCCAAAAAACTACGAGTTGCCTGAAATCTCAGCAACCACTTTTTCACCCAATCTTGATGATACTTTCAGGTAATGATCAGTACACCAAGCCCACTTGGCTCGCCAAATTTCGTTCTTCTAGGTTAAACCGTTCGTTGGCAGTAACCGGTTTCATTTTGAGGTTTCACTGTTTTCTCCTATAGGGATACATGTATTTGGAACTCTAAATCAAACACGGTTTGTGCTAGCTCTTTGAAACTTGACACAATAAAGCTGTTTCAAGTTCTATCTCTATGGTTTGTTTGCTGTTGATGTAGCCATAAGCAGAGACTGGCCAGAATCACTTTCATGGAAAGGGCCTGCCAAGCTCCAAAAAACTACGAGTTGCCTGAAATCTCAGCAACCACTTTTTCACCCAATCTTGATGATACTTTCAGGTAATGATCAGTACACCAAGCCCACTTGGCTCGCCAAATTTCGTTCTTCTAGGTTAAACAGTTCGTTGGCAGTAACCGGTTTCATTCTGAGGTTTCACTCTGTTTTCTCCTATAGGGATACATGTATTTGGAACTCTAAATCAAACACGGTTTGTGCTAGCTCTTTGAAACTTGACACAATAAAGCAGTTTCAAGTTCTATCTCTATGGTTTCTTTGCTGTTGATGTAGCCCTAAGCAGAGACTGGCGAGAATCACTTTCATGGAAAGGGCCTGCCAAGCTCCAAAAAACTACGAGTTGCATGAAATCTCAGCAACCACCTTTTCACCCAATCTTGATGATACTTTCAGGTAATGATAAGTACACCAAGCCCACTTGGCTCGCCAAATTTCGTTCTTCTAGGTTAAACCGTTCGTTGGCAGTAACCGGTTTCATTCTGAGGTTTCACTCTGTTTTCTCCTATAGGGATACATGTATTTGGAACTCTAAATCAAACACGGTTTGTGCTAGCTCTTTGAAACTTGACACAATTAAGCAGTTTCAAGTTCTATCTCTATGGTTTGTTTGCTGTTGATGTAGCCCTAAGCAGAGACTGGCGAGAACCACTTTCATGGAAAGGGACTGCCAAGCTCCAAAAAACTACGAGTTGCCTGAAATCTCAGCAACCACTTTTTCACCCAATCTTGATGATACTTTCAGGTAATGATCAGTACACCAAGCCCACTTGGCTCGCCAAATTTCGTTCTTCTAGGTTAAACCGTTCGTTGGCAGTAACCGGTTTCATTTTGAGGTTTCACTCTGTTTTCTCCTATAGGGATACATGTATTTGGAACTCTAAATCAAACACTGTTTGTGCTAGCTCTTTGAAACTTGACACAATAAAGCAGTTTCAAGTTCTATCTCTATGGTTTGTTTGCTGTTGATGTAGCCCTAAGCAGAGACTGGCGAGAATCACTTTCATGGAAAGGGCCTGCCAAGCTCCAAAAAACTACGAGTTGCCTGAAATCTCAGCAACCACTTTTTCACCCAATCTTGATGATACTTTCAGGTAATGATCAGTACACCAAGCCCACTTGGCTCGCCAAATTTCGTTCTTCTAGGTTAAACCGTTCGTTGGCAGTAACCGGTTTCATTTTGAGGTTTCACTCTGTTTTCTCCTATAGGGATACATGTATTTGGAACTCTAAATCAAACACGGTTTGTGCTAGCTCTTTGAAACTTGACACAATAAAGCAGTTTCAAGTTCTATCTCTATGGTTTGTTTGCTGTTGATGTAGCCCTAAGCAGAGACTGGCGAGAATCACTTTCATGGAAAGGGCCTGCCAAGCTCCAAAAAACTACGAGTTGCCTGAAATCTCAGCAAACACTTTTTCACCCAATCTTGATGATACTTTCAGGTAATGATCAGTACACCAAGACCACTTGGCTCGCCAAATTTCGTTCTTCTAGGTTAAACCGTTCGTTGGCAGTAACCGGTTTCATTTTGAGGTTTCACTCTGTTTTCTCCTATAGGGATACATGTATTTGGAACTCTAAATCAAACACGGTTTGTGCTAGCTCTTTGAAACTTGACACAATAAAGCAGTTTCAAGTTCTATCTCTATGGTTTGTTTGCTGTTGATGTAGCCCTAAGCAGAGACTGGCGAGAATCACTTTCATGGAAAGGGCCTGCCAAGCTCCAAAAAACTACGAGTTGCCTGAAATCTCAGCAAACACTTTTTCACCCAATCTTGATGATACTTTCAGGTAATGATCAGTACACCAAGCCCACTTGGCTCGCCAAATTTCGTTCTTCTAGGTTAAACCGTTCGTTGGCAGTAACCGGTTTCATTTTGAGGTTTCACTGTGTTTTCTCCTATAGGGATACATGTATTTGGAACTCTAAATCAAACACGGTTTGTGCTAGCTCTTTGAAACTTGACACAATAAAGCAGTTTCAAGTTCTATCTCTATGGTTTGTTTGCTGTTGATGTAGCCCTAAGCAGAGACTGGCGAGAATCACTTTCATGGAAAGGGCCTGCCAAGCTCCAAAAAACTACGAGTTGCCTGAAATCTCAGCAACCACTTTTTCACCCAATCTTGATGATACTTTCAGGTAATGATCAGTACACCAAGCCCACTTGGCTCGCCAAATTTCGTTCTTCTAGGTTAAACCGTTCGTTGGCAGTAACCGGTTTCATTTTGAGGTTTCACTCTGTTTTCTCCTATAGGGATACATGTATTTGGAACTCTAAATCAAACACGGTTTGTGCTAGCTCTTTGAAACTTGACACAATAAAGCAGTTTCAAGTTCTATCTCTATGGTTTGTTTGCTGTTGATGTAGCCCTAAGCAGAGACTGGCGAGAATCACTTTCATGGAAAGGGCCTGCCAAGCTCCAAAAAACTACGAGTTGCCTGAAATCTCAGCAACCACTTTTTCACCCAATCTTGATGATACTTTCAGGTAATGATCAGTACACCAAGCCCACTTGGCTCGCCAAATTTCGTTCTTCTAGGTGAAACCGTTCGTTGGCAGTAACCGGTTTCATTTTGAGGTTTCACTCTGTTTTCTCCTATAGGGATACATGTATTTGGAACTCTAAATCAAACACGGTTTGTGCTAGCTCTTTGAAACTTGACACAATAAAGCAGTTTCAAGTTCTATCTCTATGGTTTGTTTGCTGTTGATGTAGCCCTAAGCAGAGACTGGCGAGAATCACTTTCATGGAAAGGGCCTGCCAAGCTCCAAAAAACTACGAGTTGCCTGAAATCTCAGCAAACACTTTTTCACCCAATCTTGATGATACTTTCAGGTAATGATCAGTACACCAAGCCCACTTGGCTCGCCAAATTTCGTTCTTCTAGGTTAAACCGTTCGTTGGCAGTAACCGGTTTCATTCTGAGGTTTCACTCCGTTTTCTCCTATAGGGATACATGTATTTGGAACTCTAAATCAAACACGGTTTGTGCTAGCTCTTTGAAACTTGACACAATAAAGCAGTTTCAAGTTCTATCTCTATGGTTTGTTTGCTGTTGATGTAGCCCTAAGCAGAGACTGGCGAGAATCACTTTCATGGAAAGGGCCTGCCAAGCTCCAAAAAACTACGAGTTCCCTGAAATCTTAGCAACCACTTTTTCACCCAATCTTGATGATACTTTCAGGTAATGATCAGTACACCAAGCCCACTTGGCTCGCCAAATTTCGTTCTTCTAGGTTAAACCGTTCGTTGGCAGTAACCGGTTTCATTTTGAGGTTTCACTCTGTTTTCTCCTATAGGGATACATGTATTTGGAACTCTAAATCAAACACGGTTTGTGCTAGCTCTTTGAAACTTGACACAATAAAGCAGTTTCAAGTTCTATCTCTATGGTTTGTTTGCTGTTGATGTAGCCCTAAGCAGAGACTGGCGAGAATCACTTTCATGGAAAGGGCCTGCCAAGCTCCAAAAAACTACGAGTTGCCTGAAATCTCAGCAACCACTTTTTCACCCAATCTTGATGATACTTTCAGGTAATGATCAGTACACCAAGCCCACTTGGCTCGCCAAATTTCGTTCTTCTAGGTTAAACCGTTCGTTGGCAGTAACCGGTTTCATTTTTAGGTTTCACTCTGTTTTCTCCTATACGGATACATGTATTCGGAACTCTAAATCAAACACGGTTTGTGCTAGCTCTTTGAAACTTGACACAATAAAGCAGTTTCAAGTTCTATCTCTATGGTTTGTTTGCTGTTGATGTAGCCCTAAGCAGAGACTGGCGAGAATCACTTTCATGGAAAGGGCCTGCCAAGCTCCAAAAAACTACGAGTTGCCTGAAATCTCAGCAACCACTTTTTCACCCAATCTTGATGATACTTTCAGGTAATGATCAGTACACCAAGCCCACTTGGCTCGCCAAATTTCGTTCTTCTAGGTTAAACCGTTCGTTGGCAGTAACCGGTTTCATTTTGAGGTTTCACTCTGTTTTCTCCTATAGGGATACATGTATTTGGAACTCTAAATCAAACACGGTTTGTGCTAGCTCTTTGAAACTTGACATAATAAAGCAGTTTCAAGTTCTATCTCTATGGTTTGTTTGCTGTTGATGTAGCCCTAAGCAGAGACTGGCGAGAATCACTTTCATGGAAAGGGCCTGCCAAGCTCCAAAAAACTACGAGTTGCCTGAAATCTCAGCAACCACTTTTTCACCCAATCTTGATGATACTTTCAGGTAATGATCAGTACACCAAGCCCACTTGGCTCGCCAAATTTCGTTCTTCTAGGTTAAACCGTTCGTTGGCAGTAACCGGTTTCATTTTGAGGTTTCACTCTGTTTTCTCCTATAGGGATACATGTATTTGGAACTCTAAATCAAACACGGTTTGTGCTAGCTCTTTGAAACTTGACACAATAAAGCAGTTTCAAGTTCTATCTCTATGGTTTGTTTGCTGTTGATGTAGCCCTAAGCAGAGACTGGCGAGAATCACTTTCATGGAAAGGGCCTGCCAAGCTCCAAAAAACTACGAGTTGCCTGAAATCTCAGCAAACACTTTTTCACCCAATCTTGATGATACTTTCAGGTAATGATCAGTACACCAAGCCCACTTGGCTCGCCAAATTTCGTTCTTCTAGGTTAAACCGTTCGTTGGCAGTAACCGGTTTCATTTTGAGGTTTCACTCTGTTTTCTCCTATAGGGATACATGTATTTGGAACTCTAAATCAAACACGGTTTGTGCTAGCTCTTTGAAACTTGACACAATAAAGCAGTTTCAAGTTCTATCTCTATGGTTTGTTTGCTGTTGATGTAGCCCTAAGCAGAGACTGGCGAGAATCACTTTCATGGAAAGGGCCTGCCAAGCTCCAAAAAACTACGAGTTGACTGAAATCTCAGCAACCACTTTTTCACCCAATCTTGATGATACTTTCAGGTAATGATCAGTACACCAAGCCCACTTGGCTCGCCAAATTTCGTTCTTCTAGGTTAAACCGTTCGTTGGCAGTAACCTGTTTCATTTTGAGGTTTCACTCTGTTTTCTCCTATAGGGATACATGTATTCGGAACTCTAAATCAAACACGGTTTGTGCTAGCTCTTTGAAACTTGACACAATAAAGCAGTTTCAAGTTCTATCTCTATGGTTTGTTTGCTGTTGATGTAGCCCTAAGCAGAGACTGGCGAGAATCACTTTCATGGAAAGGGCCTGCCAAGCTCCAAAAAACTACGAGTTGCCTGAAATCTCAGCAACCACTTTTTCATCCAATCTTGATGATACTTTCAGGTAATGATCAGTACACCAAGCCCACTTGGCTCGCCAAATTTCGTTCTTCTAGTTTAAACCGTTCGTTGGCAGTAACCGGTTTCATTTTGAGGTTTCACTCTGTTTTCTCCTATAGGGATACATGTATTTGGAACTCTAAATCAAACACGGTTTGTGCTAGCTCTTTGAAACTTGACACAATAAAGCAGTTTCAAGTTCTATCTCTATGGTTTGTTTGCTGTTGATGTAGCCCTAAGCAGAGACTGGCGAGAATCACTTTCATGGAAAGGGCCTGCCAAGCTCCAAAAAACTACGAGTTGCCTGAAATCTCAGCAAACACTTTTTCACCCAATCTTGATGATACTTTCAGGTAATGATCAGTACACCAAGCCCACTTGGCTCGCCAAATTTCGTTCTTCTAGGTTAAACCGTTCGTTGGCAGTAACCGGTTTCATTTTGAGGTTTCACTCTGTTTTCTCCTATAGGGATACATGTATTTGGAACTCTAAATCAAACACGGTTTGTGCTAGCTCTTTGAAACTTGACACAATAAAGCAGTTTCAAGTTCTATCTCTATGGTTTGTTTGCTGTTGATGTAGCCCTAAGCAGAGACTGGCGAGAATCACTTTCATGGAAAGGGCCTGCCAAGCTCCAAAAAACTACGAGTTGCCTGAAATCTCAGCAACCACTTTTTCACCCAATCTTGATGATACTTTCAGGTAATGATCAGTACACCAAGCCCACTTGGCTCGCCAAATTTCGTTCTTCTAGGTTAAACCGTTCGTTGGCAGTAACCGGTTTCATTTTGAGGTTTCACTCTGTTTTCTCCTATAGGGATACATGTATTTGGAACTCTAAATCAAACACGGTTTGTGCTAGCTCTTTGAAACTTGACACAATAAAGCAGTTTCAAGTTCTATCTCTATGGTTTGTTTGCTGTTGATGTAGCCCTAAGCAGAGACTGGCGAGAATCACTTTCATGGAAAGGGCCTGCCAAGCTCCAAAAAACTACGAGTTGCCTGAAATCTCAGCAACCACTTTTTCACCCAATCTTGATGATACTTTCAGGTAATGATCAGTACACCAAGCCCACTTGGCTCGCCAAATTTCGTTCTTCTAGGTTAAACCGTTCGTTGGCAGTAACCTGTTTCATTTTGAGGTTTCACTCTGTTTTCTCCTATAGGGATACATGTATTCGGAACTCTAAATCAAACACGGTTTGTGCTAGCTCTTTGAAACTTGACACAATAAAGCAATTTCAAGTTCTATCTCTATGGTTTGTTTGCTGTTGATGTAGCCCTAAGCAGAGACTGGCGAGAATCACTTTCATGGAAAGGGCCTGCCAAGCTCCAAAAAACTACGAGTTGCCTGAAATCTCAGCAACCACTTTTTCATCCAATCTTGATGATACTTTCAGGTAATGATCAGTACACCAAGCCCACTTGGCTCGCCAAATTTCGTTCTTCTAGGTTAAACCGTTCGTTGGCAGTAACCGGTTTCATTTTGAGGTTTCACTCTGTTTTCTCCTATAGGGATACATGTATTTGGAACTCTAAATCAAACACGGTTTGTGCTAGCTCTTTGAAACTTGACACAATAAAGCAGTTTCAAGTTCTATCTCTATGGTTTGTTTGCTGTTGATGTAGCCCTAAGCAGAGACTGGCGAGAATCACTTTCATGGAAAGGGCCTGCCAAGCTCCAAAAAACTACGAGTTGCCTGAAATCTCAGCAAACACTTTTTCCCCCAATCTTGATGATACTTTCAGGTAATGATCAGTACACCAAGACCACTTGGCTCGCCAAATTTCGTTCTTCTAGGTTAAACCGTTCGTTGGCAGTAACCGGTTTCATTTTGAGGTTTCACTCTGTTTTCTCCTATAGGGATACATGTATTTGGAACTCTAAATCAAACACGGTTTGTGCTAGCTCTTTGAAACTTGACACAATAAAGCAGTTTCAAGTTCTATCTCTATGGTTTGTTTGCTGTTGATGTAGCCCTAAGCAGAGACTGGCGAGAATCACTTTCATGGAAAGGGCCTGCCAAGCTCCAAAAAACTACGAGTTGCCTGAAATCTCAGCAAACACTTTTTCACCCAATCTTGATGATACTTTCAGGTAATGATCAGTACACCAAGCCCACTTGGCTCGCCAAATTTCGTTCTTCTAGGTTAAACCGTTCGTTGGCAGTAACCGGTTTCATTTTGAGGTTTCACTGTGTTTTCTCCTATAGGGATACATGTATTTGGAACTCTAAATCAAACACGGTTTGTGCTAGCTCTTTGAAACTTGACACAATAAAGCAGTTTCAAGTTCTATCTCTATGGTTTGTTTGCTGTTGATGTAGCCCTAAGCAGAGACTGGCGAGAATCACTTTCATGGAAAGGGCCTGCCAAGCTCCAAAAAACTACGAGTTGCCTGAAATCTCAGCAACCACTTTTTCACCCAATCTTGATGATACTTTCAGGTAATGATCAGTACACCAAGCCCACTTGGCTCGCCAAATTTCGTTCTTCTAGGTTAAACCGTTCGTTGGCAGTAACCGGTTTCATTTTGAGGTTTCACTCTGTTTTCTCCTATAGGGATACATGTATTTGGAACTCTAAATCAAACACGGTTTGTGCTAGCTCTTTGAAACTTGACACAATAAAGCAGTTTCAAGTTCTATCTCTATGGTTTGTTTGCTGTTGATGTAGCCCTAAGCAGAGACTGGCGAGAATCACTTTCATGGAAAGGGCCTGCCAAGCTCCAAAAAACTACGAGTTGCCTGAAATCTCAGCAACCACTTTTTCACCCAATCTTGATGATACTTTCAGGTAATGATCAGTACACCAAGCCCACTTGGCTCGCCAAATTTCGTTCTTCTAGGTGAAACCGTTCGTTGGCAGTAACCGGTTTCATTTTGAGGTTTCACTCTGTTTTCTCCTATAGGGATACATGTATTTGGAACTCTAAATCAAACACGGTTTGTGCTAGCTCTTTGAAACTTGACACAATAAAGCAGTTTCAAGTTCTATCTCTATGGTTTGTTTGCTGTTGATGTAGCCCTAAGCAGAGACTGGCGAGAATCACTTTCATGGAAAGGGCCTGCCAAGCTCCAAAAAACTACGAGTTGCCTGAAATCTCAGCAAACACTTTTTCACCCAATCTTGATGATACTTTCAGGTAATGATCAGTACACCAAGCCCACTTGGCTCGCCAAATTTCGTTCTTCTAGGTTAAACCGTTCGTTGGCAGTAACCGGTTTCATTCTGAGGTTTCACTCCGTTTTCTCCTATAGGGATACATGTATTTGGAACTCTAAATCAAACACGGTTTGTGCTAGCTCTTTGAAACTTGACACAATAAAGCAGTTTCAAGTTCTATCTCTATGGTTTGTTTGCTGTTGATGTAGCCCTAAGCAGAGACTGGCGAGAATCACTTTCATGGAAAGGGCCTGCCATGCTCCAAAAAACTACGAGTTCCCTGAAATCTTAGCAACCACTTTTTCACCCAATCTTGATGATACTTTCAGGTAATGATCAGTACACCAAGCCCACTTGGCTCGCCAAATTTCGTTCTTCTAGGTTAAACCGTTCGTTGGCAGTAACCGGTTTCATTTTGAGGTTTCACTCTGTTTTCTCCTATAGGGATACATGTATTTGGAACTCTAAATCAAACACGGTTTGTGCTAGCTCTTTGAAACTTGACACAATAAAGCAGTTTCAAGTTCTATCTCTATGGTTTGTTTGCTGTTGATGTAGCCCTAAGCAGAGACTGGCGAGAATCACTTTCATGGAAAGGGCCTGCCAAGCTCCAAAAAACTACGAGTTGCCTGAAATCTCAGCAACCACTTTTTCACCCAATCTTGATGATACTTTCAGGTAATGATCAGTACACCAAGCCCACTTGGCTCGCCAAATTTCGTTCTTCTAGGTTAAACCGTTCGTTGGCAGTAACCGGTTTCATTTTTAGGTTTCACTCTGTTTTCTCCTATACGGATACATGTATTCGGAACTCTAAATCAAACACGGTTTGTGCTAGCTCTTTGAAACTTGACACAATAAAGCAGTTTCAAGTTCTATCTCTATGGTTTGTTTGCTGTTGATGTAGCCCTAAGCAGAGACTGGCGAGAATCACTTTCATGGAAAGGGCCTGCCAAGCTCCAAAAAACTACGAGTTGCCTGAAATCTCAGCAACCACTTTTTCACCCAATCTTGATGATACTTTCAGGTAATGATCAGTACACCAAGCCCACTTGGCTCGCCAAATTTCGTTCTTCTAGGTTAAACCGTTCGTTGGCAGTAACCGGTTTCATTTTGAGGTTTCACTCTGTTTTCTCCTATAGGGATACATGTATTTGGAACTCTAAATCAAACACGGTTTGTGCTAGCTCTTTGAAACTTGACACAATAAAGCAGTTTCAAGTTCTATCTCTATGGTTTGTTTGCTGTTGATGTAGCCCTAAGCAGAGACTGGCGAGAATCACTTTCATGGAAAGGGCCTGCCAAGCTCCAAAAAACTACGAGTTGCCTGAAATCTCAGCAACCACTTTTTCACCCAATCTTGATGATACTTTCAGGTAATGATCAGTACACCAAGCCCACTTGGCTCGCCAAATTTCGTTCTTCTAGGTTAAACCGTTCGTTGGCAGTAACCGGTTTCATTTTGAGGTTTCACTCTGTTTTCTCCTATAGGGATACATGTATTTGGAACTCTAAATCAAACACGGTTTGTGCTAGCTCTTTGAAACTTGACACAATAAAGCAGTTTCAAGTTCTATCTCTATGGTTTGTTTGCTGTTGATGTAGCCCTAAGCAGAGACTGGCGAGAATCACTTTCATGGAAAGGGCCTGCCAAGCTCCAAAAAACTACGAGTTGCCTGAAATCTCAGCAAACACTTTTTCACCCAATCTTGATGATACTTTCAGGTAATGATCAGTACACCAAGCCCACTTGGCTCGCCAAATTTCGTTCTTCTAGGTTAAACCGTTCGTTGGCAGTAACCGGTTTCATTTTGAGGTTTCACTCTGTTTTCTCCTATAGGGATACATGTATTTGGAACTCTAAATCAAACACGGTTTGTGCTAGCTCTTTGAAACTTGACACAATAAAGCAGTTTCAAGTTCTATCTCTATGGTTTGTTTGCTGTTGATGTAGCCCTAAGCAGAGACTGGCGAGAATCACTTTCATGGAAAGGGCCTGCCAAGCTCCAAAAAACTACGAGTTGACTGAAATCTCAGCAACCACTTTTTCACCCAATCTTGATGATACTTTCAGGTAATGATCAGTACACCAAGCCCACTTGGCTCGCCAAATTTCGTTCTTCTAGGTTAAACCGTTCGTTGGCAGTAACCTGTTTCATTTTGAGGTTTCACTCTGTTTTCTCCTATAGGGATACATGTATTCGGAACTCTAAATCAAACACGGTTTGTGCTAGCTCTTTGAAACTTGACACAATAAAGCAGTTTCAAGTTCTATCTCTATGGTTTGTTTGCTGTTGATGTAGCCCTAAGCAGAGACTGGCGAGAATCACTTTCATGGAAAGGGCCTGCCAAGCTCCAAAAAACTACGAGTTGCCTGAAATCTCAGCAACCACTTTTTCATCCAATCTTGATGATACTTTCAGGTAATGATCAGTACACCAAGCCCACTTGGCTCGCCAAATTTCGTTCTTCTAGTTTAAACCGTTCGTTGGCAGTAACCGGTTTCATTTTGAGGTTTCACTCTGTTTTCTCCTATAGGGATACATGTATTTGGAACTCTAAATCAAACACGGTTTGTGCTAGCTCTTTGAAACTTGACACAATAAAGCAGTTTCAAGTTCTATCTCTATGGTTTGTTTGCTGTTGATGTAGCCCTAAGCAGAGACTGGCGAGAATCACTTTCATGGAAAGGGCCTGCCAAGCTCCAAAAAACTACGAGTTGCCTGAAATCTCAGCAAACACTTTTTCACCCAATCTTGATGATACTTTCAGGTAATGATCAGTACACCAAGCCCACTTGGCTCGCCAAATTTCGTTCTTCTAGGTTAAACCGTTCGTTGGCAGTAACCGGTTTCATTTTGAGGTTTCACTCTGTTTTCTCCTATAGGGATACATGTATTTGGAACTCTAAATCAAACACGGTTTGTGCTAGCTCTTTGAAACTTGACACAATAAAGCAGTTTCAAGTTCTATCTCTATGGTTTGTTTGCTGTTGATGTAGCCCTAAGCAGAGACTGGCGAGAATCACTTTCATGGAAAGGGCCTGCCAAGCTCCAAAAAACTACGAGTTGCCTGAAATCTCAGCAACCACTTTTTCACCCAATCTTGATGATACTTTCAGGTAATGATCAGTACACCAAGCCCACTTGGCTCGCCAAATTTCGTTCTTCTAGGTTAAACCGTTCGTTGGCAGTAACCGGTTTCATTTTGAGGTTTCACTCTGTTTTCTCCTATAGGGATACATGTATTTGGAACTCTAAATCAAACACGGTTTGTGCTAGCTCTTTGAAACTTGACACAATAAAGCAGTTTCAAGTTCTATCTCTATGGTTTGTTTGCTGTTGATGTAGCCCTAAGCAGAGACTGGCGAGAATCACTTTCATGGAAAGGGCCTGCCAAGCTCCAAAAAACTACGAGTTGCCTGAAATCTCAGCAACCACTTTTTCACCCAATCTTGATGATACTTTCAGGTAATGATCAGTACACCAAGCCCACTTGGCTCGCCAAATTTCGTTCTTCTAGGTTAAACCGTTCGTTGGCAGTAACCTGTTTCATTTTGAGGTTTCACTCTGTTTTCTCCTATAGGGATACATGTATTCGGAACTCTAAATCAAACACGGTTTGTGCTAGCTCTTTGAAACTTGACACAATAAAGCAATTTCAAGTTCTATCTCTATGGTTTGTTTGCTGTTGATGTAGCCCTAAGCAGAGACTGGCGAGAATCACTTTCATGGAAAGGGCCTGCCAAGCTCCAAAAAACTACGAGTTGCCTGAAATCTCAGCAACCACTTTTTCATCCAATCTTGATGATACTTTCAGGTAATGATCAGTACACCAAGCCCACTTGGCTCGCCAAATTTCGTTCTTCTAGGTTAAACCGTTCGTTGGCAGTAACCGGTTTCATTTTGAGGTTTCACTCTGTTTTCTCCTATAGGGATACATGTATTTGGAACTCTAAATCAAACACGGTTTGTGCTAGCTCTTTGAAACTTGACACAATAAAGCAGTTTCAAGTTCTATCTCTATGGTTTGTTTGCTGTTGATGTAGCCCTAAGCAGAGACTGGCGAGAATCACTTTCATGGAAAGGGCCTGCCAAGCTCCAAAAAACTACGAGTTGCCTGAAATCTCAGCAACCACTTTTTCACCCAATCTTGATGATACTTTCAGGTAATGATCAGTACACCAAGCCCACTTGGCTCGCCAAATTTCGTTCTTCTAGGTTAAACCGTTCGTTGGCAGTAACCGGTTTCATTTTGAGGTTTCACTCTGTTTTCTCCTATAGGGATACATGTATTTGGAACCCTAAATCAAACACGGTTTGTGCTAGCTCTTTGAAACTTGACACAATAAAGCAGTTTCAAGTTCTATCTCTATGGTTTGTTTGCTGTTGATGTAGCCCTAAGCAGGGACTGGCGAGAATCACTTTCATGGAAAGGGCCTGCCAAGCTCCAAAAAACTACGAGTTGCCTGAAATCTCAGCAACCACTTTTTCACCCAATCTTGATGATACTTTCAGGTAATGATCAGTACACCAAGCCCACTTGGCTCGCCAAATTTCGTTCTTCTAGGTTAAACCGTTCGTTGGCAGTAACCGGTTTCATTCTGAGGTTTCACTCTGTTTTCTCCTATAGGGATACATGTATTTGGAACTCTAAATCAAACACGGTTTGTGCTAGCCCTTTGAAACTTGACACCATAATGCAGTTTCAAGTTCTATCTCTATGGTTTGTTTGCTGTTGATGTAGCCCTAAGCAGAGACTGGCGAGAATCACTTTCATGGAAAGGGCCTGCCAAGCTCCAAAAAACTACGAGTTGCCTGAAATCTCAGCAAACACTTTTTCACCCAATCTTGATGATACTTTCAGGTAATGATCAGTACACCAAGCCCACTTGGCTCGCCAAATTTCGTTCTTCTAGGTTAAACCGTTCGTTGGCAGTAACCGGTTTCATTTTGAGGTTTCACTCTGTTTTCTCCTATAGGGATACATGTATTTGGAACTCTAAATCAAACACGGTTTGTGCTAGCTCTTTGAAACTTGACACAATAAAGCAGTTTCAAGTTCTATCTCTATGGTTTGTTTGCTGTTGATGTAGCCCTAAGCAGAGACTGGCGAGAATCACTTTCATGGAAAGGGCCTGCCAAGCTCCAAAAAACTACGAGTTGCCTGAAATCTCAGCAACCACTTTTTCACCCAATCTTGATGATACTTTCAGGTAATGATCAGTACACCAAGCCCACTTGGCTCGCCAAATTTCGTTCTTCTAGGTTAAACCGTTCGTTGGCAGTAACCGGTTTCATTTTTAGGTTTCACTCTGTTTTCTCCTATACGGATACATGTATTTGGAACTCTAAATCAAACACGGTTTGTGCTAGCTCTTTGAAACTTGACACAATAAAGCAGTTTCAAGTTCTATCTCTATGGTTTGTTTGCTGTTGATGTAGCCCTAAGCAGAGACTGGCGAGAATCACTTTCATGGAAAGGGCCTGCCAAGCTCCAAAAAACTACGAGTTGCCTGAAATCTCAGCAACCACTTTTTCATCCAATCTTGATGATACTTTCAGGTAATGATCAGTACACGGAGCCCACTTGGCTCGCCAAATTTCGTTCTTCTAGGTTAAACCGTTCGTTGGCAG
>NW_027525595.1:0-17956 GCF_052094955.1 Ictidomys tridecemlineatus | reverse complement strand
CATCAAGATTGGGAGAAAAAGTTTTTGCTGAGATTTCGGGCAACTCGTAGTTTTTTGGAAGCTTGGCAGGCCCTTTCCATGAAAGTGATTCTCTCCAGTCTCTGCTTAGGGCTACATCAACAGCAAACAAACCATAGTGATAGAACTTGAAACTGCTTTATTGTGTCAAGTTTCAAAGAGCTAGCACAAACCGTGTTTGATTTAGAGTTCCAAATACATGTATCCCTATAGGAGAAAACAGAGTGAAACCTCAAAATGAAACCGGTTACTGCCAACGAACGGTTTAACCTAGAAGAACGAAATTTGGCGAGCCAAGTGGGATTGGTGTACTGATCATTACCTGAAAGTTTCATCAAGATTCGGTGAAAAAGGGTGTGCTGAGATTTCAGGAAACTCGTAGTTTTTTGGAAGCTTGGCAGGCCCTTTCCATGAAAGTGATTCTCGCCAGTCTCTGCTTAGGGCTACATCAACAGCAAACAAACCATAGAGATAGAACTTGAAACTGCTTTATTGTGTCAAGTTTCAAAGAGCTAGCAGAAATTGTGTTTGATTTAGAGTTCCAAATACATGTATCCCTATAGGAGAAAACAGAGTGAAACCTCAAAATGAAACCGGTTACTGCCAACGAACGGTTTAACCTAGAAGAACGAAATTTGGCAAGCCAAGTGGGATTGGTGTACTGATCATTACCTGAAAGTTTCATCAAGATTGGGTGAAAAAGGGTGTGCTGAGATTTCAGGCAACTCGTAGTTTTTTGGAAGCTTGGCAGGCCCTTTCCATGAAAGTGATTCTCGCCAGTCTTTGCTTAGGGCTACATCAACAGCAAAAAAACCATACAGATAGAACTTGAAACTGCTTTATTGTGTGAAGTTTCAAAGAGCTAGCACAAACCGTGTTTGATTTAGAGTTCCAAATACATGTATCCCTATAGGAGAAAACAGAGTGAAACCACAAAATGAAACCGGTTACTGCCAACGAACGGTTTAACCTAGAAGAACGAAATTTGGCGAGCCAAGTGGGATTGGTGTACTGATCATTACCTGAAAGTTTCTACAAGATTGGGTGAAAAAGGGTGTGCTGAGATTTCAGGCAACTCGTAGTTTTTTGGAAGCTTGGCAGGCCCTTTCCATGAAAGTGATTCTCGCCAGTCTCTGCTTAGGGCTACATCAACAGCAAAGAAACCATAGAGATAGAACTTGAAACTGCTTTATTGTGTCAAGTTGCAAAGAGCTAGCACAAACCGTGTTTGATTTAGAGTTCCAAATACATGTATCCCTATAGGAGAAAACAGAGTGAAACCTCAAAATGAAACCGGTTACTGCCAAGGAACGGTTTAACCTAGAAGAACAAAATTTGGCGAGCCAAGTGAGATTGGTTTACTGATCATTACCTGAAAGTTTCATCAAGATTGGGTGAAAAAGTGTGTGCTGAGATTTCAGGCAACTCGTAGTTTTTTGAAAGCTTGGCAGGCCCTTTCCATGAAAGTGATTCTCGCCAGTCTCTGCTTAGGGCTACATCAACAGCAAACAAACTATAGAGATAGAACTTGAAACTGCTTTATTGTGTCAAGTTTCAAAGAGCTAGCACAAACGGTGTTTGATTTAGAGTTCCAAATACATGTATCCCTATAGGAGAAAACAGAGTGAAACCTCAAAATGAAACCGGTTACTGCCAACGAACGGTTTAACCTAGAAGAACGAAATTTGGCGAGCCAAGTGGGATTGGTGTACTGATCATTACCTGAATGTATCATTAAGATTGGGTGAAAAAGTGTGTGCTGAGATTTCGGGCAACTCGTAGTTTTTTGGAAGCTTGGCAGGCCCTGTAAATGAAAGTGATTCTCGCCAGTCTCTGCTTAGGGCTACATCAACAGCAAACAAACCATAGAGATAGAACTTGAAACTGCTTTATTGTGTCAAGTTTCAAAGAGCTAGCACAAACCGTGTTTGATTTAGAGTTCCAAATACATGTATCCCTATAGGAGAAAACAGAGTGAAACCTCAAAATGAAACCAGTTACTGCCAAAGAACGGTTTAACCTAGAAGTACGAAATTTGGCGAGCCAAGTGGGATTGGTGTACTGATCATTACCTGAAAGTTTCATCAAGATTGGGTTAAAAAGTGTTTTCTGAGATTTCAGGCAACTCGTAGTTTTTTGGAAGCTTGGCAGGCCCTTTCCATGAAAGTGATTCTCGCCAGTCTCTGCTTAGGGCTACATCAACAGCAAACAAACTATAGAGATAGAACTTGAAACTGCTTTATTGTGTCAAGTTTCAAAGAGCTAGCACAAACCGTGTTTGATTTAGAGTTCCAAATACATGTATCCCTAGAGGAGAAAACAGAGTGAAACCTCAAAATGAAACCGGTTACTGCCAACGAACGGTTTAACCTAGAAGAACGAAATTTGGCAAGCCAAGTGGGATTGGTGTACTGATCATTACCTGAAAGTTTCATCAAGATTGGGTGAAAAAGGGTGTGCTGAGATTTCAGGCAACTCGTAGTTTTTTGGAAGCTTGGCAGGCCCTTTCCATGAAAGTGATTCTCGCCAGTCTTTGCTTAGGGCTACATCAACAGCAAAAAAACCATACAGATAGAACTTGAAACTGCTTTATTGTGTCAAGTTTCAAAGAGCTAGCACAAACCGTGTTTGATTTAGAGTTCCAAATACATGTATCCCTATAGGAGAAAACAGAGTGAAACCACAAAATGAAACCGGTTACTGCCAACGAACGGTTTAACCTAGAAGAACGAAATTTGGCGAGCCAAGTGGGATTGGTGTACTGATCATTACCTGAAAGTTTCTACAAGATTGGGTGAAAAAGGGTGTGCTGAGATTTCAGGCAACTCGTAGTTTTTTGGAAGCTTGGCAGGCCCTTTCCATGAAAGTGATTCTCGCCAGTCTCTGCTTAGGGCTACATCAACAGCAAACAAACCATAGAGATAGAACTTGAAACTGCTTTATTGTGTCAAGTTGCAAAGAGCTAGCACAAACCGTGTTTGATTTAGAGTTCCAAATACATGTATCCCTATAGGAGAAAACAGAGTGAAACCTCAAAATGAAACCGGTTACTGCCAAGGAACGGTTTAACCTAGAAGAACAAAATTTGGCGAGCCAAGTGAGATTGGTGTACTGATCATTACCTGAAAGTTTCATCAAGATTGGGTGAAAAAGTGTGTGCTGAGATTTCAGGCAACTCGTAGTTTTTTGAAAGCTTGGCAGGCCCTTTCCATGAAAGTGATTCTCGCCAGTCTCTGCTTAGGGCTACATCAACAGCAAACAAACTATAGAGATAGAACTTGAAACTGCTTTATTGTGTCAAGTTTCAAAGAGCTAGCACAAACGGTGTTTGATTTAGAGTTCCAAATACATGTATCCCTATAGGAGAAAACAGAGTGAAACCTCAAAATGAAACCGGTTACTGCCAACGAACGGTTTAACCTAGAAGAACGAAATTTGGCGAGCCAAGTGGGATTGGTGTACTGATCATTACCTGAATGTATCATTAAGATTGGGTGAAAAAGTGTGTGCTGAGATTTCGGGCAACTCGTAGTTTTTTGGAAGCTTGGCAGGCCCTGTAAATGAAAGTGATTCTCGCCAGTCTCTGCTTAGGGCTACATCAACAGCAAACAAACCATAGAGATAGAACTTGAAACTGCTTTATTGTGTCAAGTTTCAAAGAGCTAGCACAAACCGTGTTTGATTTAGAGTTCCAAATACATGTATCCCTATAGGAGAAAACAGAGTGAAACCTCAAAATGAAACCAGTTACTGCCAAAGAACGGTTTAACCTAGAAGTACGAAATTTGGCGAGCCAAGTGGGATTGGTGTACTGATCATTACCTGAAAGTTTCATCAAGATTGGGTTAAAAAGTGTTTTCTGAGATTTCAGGCAACTCGTAGTTTTTTGGAAGCTTGGCAGGCCCTTTCCATGAAAGTGATTCTCGCCAGTCTCTGCTTAGGGCTACATCAACAGCAAACAAACTATAGACATAGAACTTGAAACTGCTTTATTGTGTCAAGTTTCAAAGAGCTAGCACAAACCGTGTTTGATTTAGAGTTCCAAATACATGTATCCCTAGAGGAGAAAACAGAGTGAAACCTCAAAATGAAACTGGTTACTGCCAGCGAACGGTTTAACCTAGAAGAACGAAATTTGGCGAGCCAAGTGGGATTGGTGTACTGATCATTACCTGAAAGTTTCATCAAGATTGGGTGAAAAAGTGTGTGCTGAGATTTCGGGGAACTCGTAGTTTTTTGGAAGCTTGGCAGGCCCTGTCCATGAAAGTGATTCTCGCCAGTCTCTGCTTAGGGCTACATCAACAGCAAACAAACCATAGAGATAGAACTTGAAACTGCTTTATTGTGTCAAGTTTCAAAGAGCTAGCACAAACCGTGTTTGATTTAGAGTTCCAAATACATGTATCCCTATAGGAGAAAACAGAGTGAAACCTCAAAATGAAACCAGTTACTGCCAAAGAACGGTTTAACCTAGAAGTACGAAATTTGGCGAGCCAAGTGGGATTGGTGTACTGATCATTACCTGAAAGTTTCATCAAGATTGGGTTAAAAAGTGTTTTCTGAGATTTCAGGCAACTCGTAGTTTTTTGGAAGCTTGGCAGGCCCTTTCCATGAAAGTGATTCTCGCCAGTCTCTGCTTAGGGCTACATCAACAGCAAACAAACTATAGAGATAGAACTTGAAACTGCTTTATTGTGTCAAGTTTCAAAGAGCTAGCACAAACCGTGTTTGATTTAGAGTTCCAAATACATGTATCCCTAGAGGAGAAAACAGAGTGAAACCTCAAAATGAAACCGGTTACTGCCAACGAACGGTTTAACCTAGAAGAACGAAATTTGGCAAGCCAAGTGGGATTGGTGTACTGATCATTACCTGAAAGTTTCATCAAGATTGGGTGAAAAAGGGTGTGCTGAGATTTCAGGCAACTCGTAGTTTTTTGGAAGCTTGGCAGGCCCTTTCCATGAAAGTGATTCTCGCCAGTCTTTGCTTAGGGCTACATCAACAGCAAAAAAACCATACAGATAGAACTTGAAACTGCTTTATTGTGTCAAGTTTCAAAGAGCTAGCACAAACCGTGTTTGATTTAGAGTTCCAAATACATGTATCCCTATAGGAGAAAACAGAGTGAAACCACAAAATGAAACCGGTTACTGCCAACGAACGGTTTAACCTAGAAGAACGAAATTTGGCGAGCCAAGTGGGATTGGTGTACTGATCATTACCTGAAAGTTTCTACAAGATTGGGTGAAAAAGGGTGTGCTGAGATTTCAGGCAACTCGTAGTTTTTTGGAAGCTTGGCAGGCCCTTTCCATGAAAGTGATTCTCGCCAGTCTCTGCTTAGGGCTACATCAACAGCAAACAAACCATAGAGATAGAACTTGAAACTGCTTTATTGTGTCAAGTTGCAAAGAGCTAGCACAAACCGTGTTTGATTTAGAGTTCCAAATACATGTATCCCTATAGGAGAAAACAGAGTGAAACCTCAAAATGAAACCGGTTACTGCCAAGGAACGGTTTAACCTAGAAGAACAAAATTTGGCGAGCCAAGTGAGATTGGTGTACTGATCATTACCTGAAAGTTTCATCAAGATTGGGTGAAAAAGTGTGTGCTGAGATTTCAGGCAACTCGTAGTTTTTTGAAAGCTTGGCAGGCCCTTTCCATGAAAGTGATTCTCGCCAGTCTCTGCTTAGGGCTACATCAACAGCAAACAAACTATAGAGATAGAACTTGAAACTGCTTTATTGTGTCAAGTTTCAAAGAGCTAGCACAAACGGTGTTTGATTTAGAGTTCCAAATACATGTATCCCTATAGGAGAAAACAGAGTGAAACCTCAAAATGAAACCGGTTACTGCCAACGAACGGTTTAACCTAGAAGAACGAAATTTGGCGAGCCAAGTGGGATTGGTGTACTGATCATTACCTGAATGTATCATTAAGATTGGGTGAAAAAGTGTGTGCTGAGATTTCGGGCAACTCGTAGTTTTTTGGAAGCTTGGCAGGCCCTGTAAATGAAAGTGATTCTCGCCAGTCTCTGCTTAGGGCTACATCAACAGCAAACAAACCATAGAGATAGAACTTGAAACTGCTTTATTGTGTCAAGTTTCAAAGAGCTAGCACAAACCGTGTTTGATTTAGAGTTCCAAATACATGTATCCCTATAGGAGAAAACAGAGTGAAACCTCAAAATGAAACCAGTTACTGCCAAAGAACGGTTTAACCTAGAAGTACGAAATTTGGCGAGCCAAGTGGGATTGGTGTACTGATCATTACCTGAAAGTTTCATCAAGATTGGGTTAAAAAGTGTTTTCTGAGATTTCAGGCAACTCGTAGTTTTTTGGAAGCTTGGCAGGCCCTTTCCATGAAAGTGATTCTCGCCAGTCTCTGCTTAGGGCTACATCAACAGCAAACAAACCATAGAGATAGAACTTGAAACTGCTTTATTGTGTCAAGTTGCAAAGAGCTAGCACAAACCGTGTTTGATTTAGAGTTCCAAATACATGTATCCCTATAGGAGAAAACAGAGTGAAACCTCAAAATGAAACCGGTTACTGCCAAGGAACGGTTTAACCTAGAAGAACAAAATTTGGCGAGCCAAGTGAGATTGGTGTACTGATCATTACCTGAAAGTTTCATCAAGATTGGGTGAAAAAGTGTGTGCTGAGATTTCAGGCAACTCGTAGTTTTTTGAAAGCTTGGCAGGCCCTTTCCATGAAAGTGATTCTCGCCAGTCTCTGCTTAGGGCTACATCAACAGCAAACAAACTATAGAGATAGAACTTGAAACTGCTTTATTGTGTCAAGTTTCAAAGAGCTAGCACAAACGGTGTTTGATTTAGAGTTCCAAATACATGTATCCCTATAGGAGAAAACAGAGTGAAACCTCAAAATGAAACCGGTTACTGCCAACGAACGGTTTAACCTAGAAGAACGAAATTTGGCGAGCCAAGTGGGATTGGTGTACTGATCATTACCTGAATGTATCATTAAGATTGGGTGAAAAAGTGTGTGCTGAGATTTCGGGCAACTCGTAGTTTTTTGGAAGCTTGGCAGGCCCTGTAAATGAAAGTGATTCTCGCCAGTCTCTGCTTAGGGCTACATCAACAGCAAACAAACCATAGAGATAGAACTTGAAACTGCTTTATTGTGTCAAGTTTCAAAGAGCTAGCACAAACCGTGTTTGATTTAGAGTTCCAAATACATGTATCCCTATAGGAGAACAGAGTGAAACCTCAAAATGAAACCAGTTACTGCCAAAGAACGGTTTAACCTAGAAGTACGAAATTTGGCGAGCCAAGTGGGATTGGTGTACTGATCATTACCTGAAAGTTTCATCAAGATTGGGTTAAAAAGTGTTTTCTGAGATTTCAGGCAACTCGTAGTTTTTTGGAAGCTTGGCAGGCCCTTTCCATGACAGTGATTCTCGCCAGTCTCTGCTTAGGGCTACATCAACAGCAAACAAACTATAGACATAGAACTTGAAACTGCTTTATTGTGTCAAGTTTCAAAGAGCTAGCACAAACCGTGTTTGATTTAGAGTTCCAAATACATGTATCCCTAGAGGAGAAAACAGAGTGAAACCTCAAAATGAAACTGGTTACTGCCAGCGAACGGTTTAACCTAGAAGAACGAAATTTGGCGAGCCAAGTGGGATTGGTGTACTGATCATTACCTGAAAGTTTCATCAAGATTGGGTGAAAAAGTGTGTGCTGAGATTTCGGGGAACTCGTAGTTTTTTGGAAGCTTGGCAGGCCCTGTCCATGAAAGTGATTCTCGCCAGTCTCTGCTTAGGGCTACATCAACAGCAAACAAACCATAGAGATAGAACTTGAAACTGCTTTATTGTGTCAAGTTTCAAAGAGCTAGCACAAACCGTGTTTGATTTAGAGTTCCAAATACATGTATCCCTATAGGAGAAAACAGAGTGAAACCTCAAAATGAAACCAGTTACTGCCAAAGAACGGTTTAACCTAGAAGAACGAAATTTGGCGAGCCAAGTGGGATTGGTGTACTGATCATTACCTGAAAGTTTCATCAAGATTGGGTTAAAAAGTGTTTTCTGAGATTTCAGGCAACTCGTAGTTTTTTGGAAGCTTGGCAGGCCCTTTCCATGAAAGTGATTCTCGCCAGTCTCTGCTTAGGGCTACATCAACAGCAAACAAACTATAGAGATAGAACTTGAAACTGCTTTATTGTGTCAAGTTTCAAAGAGCTAGCACAAACCGTGTTTGATTTAGAGTTCCAAATACATGTATCCCTAGAGGAGAAAACAGAGTGAAACCTCAAAATGAAACCGGTTACTGCCAACGAACGGTTTAACCTAGAAGAACGAAATTTGGCAAGCCAAGTGGGATTGGTGTACTGATCATTACCTGAAAGTTTCATCAAGATTGGGTGAAAAAGGGTGTGCTGAGATTTCAGGCAACTCGTAGTTTTTTGGAAGCTTGGCAGGCCCTTTCCATGAAAGTGATTCTCGCCAGTCTTTGCTTAGGGCTACATCAACAGCAAAAAAACCATACAGATAGAACTTGAAACTGCTTTATTGTGTCAAGTTTCAAAGAGCTAGCACAAACCGTGTTTGATTTAGAGTTCCAAATACATGTATCCCTATAGGAGAAAACAGAGTGAAACCACAAAATGAAACCGGTTACTGCCAACGAACGGTTTAACCTAGAAGAACGAAATTTGGCGAGCCAAGTGGGATTGGTGTACTGATCATTACCTGAAAGTTTCTACAAGATTGGGTGAAAAAGGGTGTGCTGAGATTTCAGGCAACTCGTAGTTTTTTGGAAGCTTGGCAGGCCCTTTCAATGAAAGTGATTCTCGCCAGTCTCTGCTTAGGGCTACATCAACAGCAAACAAACCATAGAGATAGAACTTGAAACTGCTTTATTGTGTCAAGTTGCAAAGAGCTAGCACAAACCGTGTTTGATTTAGAGTTCCAAATACATGTATCCCTATAGGAGAAAACAGAGTGAAACCTCAAAATGAAACCGGTTACTGCCAAGGAACGGTTTAACCTAGAAGAACAAAATTTGGCGAGCCAAGTGAGATTGGTGTACTGATCATTACCTGAAAGTTTCATCAAGATTGGGTGAAAAAGTGTGTGCTGAGATTTCAGGCAACTCGTAGTTTTTTGAAAGCTTGGCAGGCCCTTTCCATGAAAGTGATTCTCGCCAGTCTCTGCTTAGGGCTACATCAACAGCAAACAAACTATAGAGATAGAACTTGAAACTGCTTTATTGTGTCAAGTTTCAAAGAGCTAGCACAAACGGTGTTTGATTTAGAGTTCCAAATACATGTATCCCTATAGGAGAAAACAGAGTGAAACCTCAAAATGAAACCGGTTACTGCCAACGAACGGTTTAACCTAGAAGAACGAAATTTGGCGAGCCAAGTGGGATTGGTGTACTGATCATTACCTGAATGTATCATTAAGATTGGGTGAAAAAGTGTGTGCTGAGATTTCGGGCAACTCGTAGTTTTTTGGAAGCTTGGCAGGCCCTGTAAATGAAAGTGATTCTCGCCAGTCTCTGCTTAGGGCTACATCAACAGCAAACAAACCATAGAGATAGAACTTGAAACTGCTTTATTGTGTCAAGTTTCAAAGAGCTAGCACAAACCGTGTTTGATTTAGAGTTCCAAATACATGTATCCCTATAGGAGAAAACAGAGTGAAACCTCAAAATGAAACCAGTTACTGCCAAAGAACGGTTTAACCTAGAAGTACGAAATTTGGCGAGCCAAGTGGGATTGGTGTACTGATCATTACCTGAAAGTTTCATCAAGATTGGGTTAAAAAGTGTTTTCTGAGATTTCAGGCAACTCGTAGTTTTTTGGAAGCTTGGCAGGCCCTTTCCATGAAAGTGATTCTCGCCAGTCTCTGCTTAGGGCTACATCAACAGCAAACAAACTATAGACATAGAACTTGAAACTGCTTTATTGTGTCAAGTTTCAAAGAGCTAGCACAAACCGTGTTTGATTTAGAGTTCCAAATACATGTATCCCTAGAGGAGAAAACAGAGTGAAACCTCAAAATGAAACTGGTTACTGCCAGCGAACGGTTTAACCTAGAAGAACGAAATTTGGCGAGCCAAGTGGGATTGGTGTACTGATCATTACCTGAAAGTTTCATCAAGATTGGGTGAAAAAAGTGTTTGCTGAGATTTCCGGCAACTCGTAGTTTTTTGGAAGCTTGGCAGGCCCTTTCCATGAAAGTGCTTCTCGCCAGTCTCTGCTTAGGGCTACATCAACAGCAAACAAACCATAGAGATAGAACTTGAAACTGCTTTATTGTGTCATGTTTCAAAGAGCTAGCACAAACCGTGTTTGATTTAGAGTTCCAAATACATGTATCCCTATAGGAGAAAACAGAGTGAAACCTCAAAATGAAACCGGTTACTGCCAACGAACGGTTTAACCTAGAAGAACGAAATTTGGCGAGCCAAGTGGGATTGGTGTACTGATCATTACCTGAAAGTTTCATCAAGATTGGGTGAAAAAGGGTGTGCTGACATTTCAGGCAACTCGTAGTTTTTTGGAAGCTTGGCAGGCCCTTTCCATGAAAGTGATTCTCGCCAGTCTCTGCTTATGGCTACATCAACAGCAAACAAACCATAGAGATAGAACTTGAAACTGCTTTATTGTGTCAAGTTTCAAAGAGCTAGCACAAACCGTGTTTGATTTAGAGTTCCAAATACATGTATCCCTATAGGAGAAAACAGAGTGAAACCTCAAAATGAAACCGGTTACTGCCAACGAACGGTTTAACCTAGAAGAACGAAATTTGGCGAGCCAAGTGGGATTGGTGTACAGATCATTACCTGAAAGTTTCATCAAGATTGGGTGAAAAAGGGTGTGCTGAGATTTCAGGCAACTCGTAGTTTTTTGGAAGCTTGGCAGGCCCTTTCCATGAAAGTGATTCTCGGCAGTCTCTGCTTAGGGCTACATCAACAGCAAACAAACCATAGAGATAGAACTTGAAACTGCTTTATTGTGTCAAGTTTCAAAGAGCTAGCACAAACCGTGTTTGATTTAGAGTTCCAAATACATGTATCCCTATAGGAGAAAAGAGAGTGAAACCTCAAAATGAAACCGGTTACTGCCAACGAACGGTTTAACCTAGAAGAACGAAATTTGGCGAGCCAAGTGGGATTGGTGTACTGATCATTACCTGAAAGTTTCATCAAGATTGGGTGAAAAAGTGTGTGCTGAGATTTCAGTCAACTCGTAGTTTTTTGGAAGCTTGGCAGGCCCTTTCCATGAAAGTGATTCTCGCCAGTCTCTGCTTAGGGCTACATCAACAGCAAACAAACCATAGAGATAGAACTTGAAACTGCTTTATTGTGTCAAGTTTCAAAGAGCTAGCACAAACCGTGTTTGATTTAGAGTTCCAAATACATGTATCCCTATAGGAGTAAACAGAGTGAAACCTCAAAATGAAACCGGTTACTGCCAACGAACGGTTTAACCTAGAAGAACGAAATTTGGCAAGCCAAGTGGGATTGGTGTACTGATCATTACCTGAAAGTTTCATCAAGATTGGGTGAAAAAGGGTGTGCTGAGATTTCAGGCAACTCGTAGTTTTTTGGAAGCTTGGCAGGCCCTTTCCATGAAAGTGATTCTCGCCAGTCTCTGCTTAGGGCTATATCAACAGCAAACAAACCATACAGATAGAACTTGAAACTGCTTTATTGTGTCAAGTTTCAAAGAGCTAGCAGAAACCGTGTTTGATTTAGAGTTCCAAATACATGTATCCCTATAGGAGAAAACAGAGTGAAACCTCAAAATGAAACCGGTTACTGCCAACGAACGGTTTAACCTAGAAGAACGAAATTTGGCGAGCCAAGTGGGATTGGTGTACTGATCATTACCTGAAAGTTTCATCAAGATTGGGTGAAAAAGGGTGTGCTGAGATTTCAGGCAACTCGTAGTTTTTTGGAAGCTTGGCAGGCCCTTTCCATGAGAGTGATTCTCGCCAGTCTCTGCTTAGGGCTAAATCAACAGAAAACAAACCATAGAGATAGAAGTAGAAACTGCTTTATTGTGTCAATTTTCAAAGAGCTAGCACAAACGGTGTTTGATTTAGAGTTCCAAATACATGTATCCCTATAGGAGAAAACAGAGTGAAACCTCAAAATGAAACCGGTTACTGCCAACGAACGGTTTAACCTAGAAGAACGAAATTTGGCAAGCCAAGTGGGATTGGTGTACTGATCATTACCTGAAAGTTTCATCAAGATTGGGTGAAAAAGTGTGTGCTGAGATTTCAGGCACTCGTAGTTTTTTGAAAGCTTGGCAGGCCCTTTCCATGAAAGTGATTCTCGCCAGTCTCTGCATAGGGCTTAATCAACAGCAAACAAACCATAGAGATAGAACTTGAAACTGCTTTATTGTGTCAAGTTTCAAAGAGCTAGCACAAACCGTGTTTGATTTAGAGTTCCAAATACATGTATCCCTATAGGAGAAAACAGAGTGAAACCTCAAAATGAAACCGGTTACTGCCAACGAACGGTTTAACCTAGAAGAACGAAATTTGGCGAGCCAAGTGGGATTGGTGTACTGATCATTACCTGAAAGTTTCATCAAGATTGGGTGAAAAAGTGTGTGCTGAGATTTCGGGGAACTCGTAGTTTTTTGGAAGCTTGGCAGGCCCTGTCCATGAAAGTGATTCTCGCCAGTCTCTGCGTAGGGCTACATCAACAGCAAACAAACCATAGAGATAGAACTTGAAACTGCTTTATTGTGTCAAGTTTCAAAGAGCTAGCACAAACCGTGTTTGATTTAGAGTTCCAAATACATGTATCCCTATAGGAGAAAACAGAGTGAAACCTCAAAATGAAACCGGTTACTGCCAACGAACGCTTTAACCTAGAAGTACGAAATTTGGCGAGCCAAGTGGGATTGGTGTACTGATCATTACCTGAAAGTTTCATCAAGATTGGGTTAAAAAGTGTTTGCTGAGATTTCAGGCAACTCGTAGTTTTTTGGAAGCTTGGCAGGCCCTTTCCATGAAAGTGATTCTCGCCAGTCTCTGCTTAGGGCTACATCAACAGCAAACAAACTATAGAGATAGAACTTGAAACTGCTTTATTGTGTCAAGTTTCAAAGAGCTAGCACAAACCATGTTTGATTTAGAGTTCCAAATACATATATCCCTATAGGAGAAAACAGAGTGAAACCTCAAAATGAAACCGGTTACTGCCAGCGAACTGTTTAACCTAGAAGAATGAAATTTGGCGAGCCAAGTGGGATTGTTGTACTGATCATTACCTGAAAGTTTCATAAGATTGGGGAGAAAAAGTGTTTGCTGAGATTTCGGGCAACTCGTAGTTTTTTGGAAGCTTGGCAGGCCCTTTCCATGAAAGTGATTCTCTCCAGTCTCTGCTTAGGCCTACATCAACAGCAAACAAACCATAGTGATAGAACTTGAAACTGCTTTATTGTGTCAAGTTTCAAAGAGCTAGCACAAACCGTGTTTGATTTAGAGTTCCAAATACATGTATCCCTATAGGAGAAAACAGAGTGAAACCTCAAAATGAAACCGGTTACTGCCAACGAACGGTTTAACCTAGAAGAACGAAATTTGGCGAGCCAAGTGGGATTGGTGTACTGATCATTACCTGAAAGTTTCATCAAGATTCGGTGAAAAAGGGTGTGCTGAGATTTCAGGAAACTCGTAGTTTTTTGGAAGCTTGGCAGGCCCTTTCCATGAAAGTGATTCTCGCCAGTCTCTGCTTAGGGCTACATCAACAGCAAACAAACTATAGAGATAGAACTTGAAACTGCTTTATTGTGTCAAGTTTCAAAGAGCTAGCACAAACCATGTTTGATTTAGAGTTCCAAATACATATATCCCTATAGAAGAAAACAGAGTGAAACCTCAAAATGAAACCGGTTACTGCCAGCGAACAGTATAACCTAGAAGAATGAAATTTGGCGAGCCAAGTGGGATTGTTGTACTGATCATTACCTGAAAGTTTCATCAAGATTGGGTGAAAAAGTGTTTGCTGAGATTTCGGGCAACTCGTAGTTTTTTGGAAGCTTGGCAGGCCCTTTCCATGAAAGTGATTCTCTCCAGTCTCTGCTTAGGGCTACATCAACAGCAAACAAACCATAGAGATAGAACTTGAAACTGCTTTATTGTGTCAAGTTTCAAAGAGCTAGCACAAACCGTGTTTGATTTAGAGTTCCAAATACATGTATCCCTATAGGAGAAAACAGAGTGAAACCTCAAAATGAAACCGGTTACTGCCAACGAACGGTTTAACCTAGAAGAACGAAATTTGGCGAGCCAAGTGGGATTGGTGTACTGATCATTACCTGAAAGTTTCATCAAGATTGGGTGAAAAAGGGTGTGCTGAGATTTCAGGCAACTCGTAGTTTTTTGGAAGCTTGGCAGGCCCTTTCCATGAAAGTGATTCTCGCCAGTCTCTGCTTAGGGCTACATCAACAGCAAACAAACCATAGAGATAGAACTTGAAACTGCTTTATTGTGTCAAGTTTCAAAGAGCTAGTAGAAATTGTGTTTGATTTAGAGTTCCAAATACATGTATCCCTATAGGAGAAAACAGAGTGAAACCTCAAAATGAAACCGGTTACTGCCAACGAACGGTTTAACCTAGAAGAACGAAATTTGGCAAGCCAAGTGGGATTGGTGTACTGATCATTACCTGAAAGTTTCATCAAGATTGGGTGAAAAAGGGTGTGCTGAGATTTCAGGCAACTCGTAGTTTTTTGGAAGCTTGGCAGGCCCTTTCCATGAAAGTGATTCTCGCCAGTCTCTGCTTAGGGCTACATCAACAGCAAACAAACCATACAGATAGAACTTGAAACTTCTTTATTGTGTCAAGTTTCAAAGAGCTAGCACAAACCGTGTTTGATTTAGAGTTCCAAATACATGTATCCCTATAGGAGAAAACAGATTGAAACCACAAAATGAAACAGGTTACTGCCAACGAACGGTTTAACCTAGAAGAACGAAATTTGGCGAGCCAAGTGGGATTGGTGTACTGATCATTACCTGAAAGTTTCTACAAGATTGGGTGAAAAAGGGTGTGCTGAGATTTCAGGCAACTCGTAGTTTTTTGGAAGCTTGGCAGGCCCTTTCCATGAAAGTGATTCTCGCCAGTCTCTGCTTAGGGCTACATCAACAGCAAACAAACCATAGAGATAGAACTTGAAACTGCTTTATTGTGTCAAGTTGCAAAGAGCTAGCACAAACCGTGTTTGATTTAGAGTTCCAAATACATGTATCCCTATAGGAGAAAACAGAGTGAAACCTCAAAATGAAACCGGTTACTGCCAACGAACGGTTTAACCTAGAAGAACAAAATTTGGCGAGCCAAGTGAGATTGGTGTACTGATCATTACCTGAAAGTTTCATCAAGATTGGGTGAAAAAGTGTGTGCTGAGATTTCAGGCAACTCGTAGTTTTTTGAAAGCTTGGCAGGCCCTTTCCATGAAAGTGATTCTCGCCAGTCTCTGCTTAGGGCTACATCAACAGCAAACAAACTATAGAGATAGAACTTGAAACTGCTTTATTGTGTCAAGTTTCAAAGAGCTAGCACAAACGGTGTTTGATTTAGAGTTCCAAATACATGTATCCCTATAGGAGAAAACAGAGTGAAACCTCAAAATGAAACCGGTTACTGCCAACGAACGGTTTAACCTAGAAGAACGAAATTTGGCGAGCCAAGTGGATTGGTGTACTGATCATTACCTGAATGTTTCATTAAGATTGGGTGAAAAAGTGTGTGCTGAGATTTCGGGCAACTCGTAGTTTTTTGGAAGCTTGGCAGGCCCTTTCCATGAAAGTGATTCTCGCCAGTCTCTGCTTAGGGCTACATCAACAGCAAACAAACCATAGAGATAGAACTTGAAACTGCTTTATTGTGTCAAGTTTCAAAGAGCTAGCACAAACCGTGTTTGATTTAGAGTTCCAAATACATGTATCCCTATAGGAGAAAACAGAGTGAAACCTCAAAATGAAACCAGTTACTGCCAAAGAACGGTTTAACCTAGAAGTACGAAATTTGGCGAGCCAAGTGGGATTGGTGTACTGATTATTACCTGAAAGTTTCATCAAGATTGGGTTAAAAAGTGTTTTCTGAGATTTCAGGCAACTCGTAGTTTTTTGGAAGCTTGGCAGGCCCTTTCCATGAAAGTGATTCTCGCCAGTCTCTGCTTAGGGCTACATCAACAGCAAACAAACTATAGAGATAGAACTTGAAACTGCTTTATTGTGTCAAGTTTCAAAGAGCTAGCACAAACCGTGTTTGATTTAGAGTTCCAAATACATGTATCCCTAGAGGAGAAAACAGAGTGAAACCTCAAAATGAAACTGGTTACTGCCAGCGAACGGTTTAACCTAGAAGAACGAAATTTGGCGAGCCAAGTGGGATTGGTGTACTGATCATTACCTGAAAGTTTCATCAAGATTGGGTGAAAAAGTGTGTGCTGAGATTTCAGGAAACTCGTAGTTTTTTGGAAGCTTGGCAGGCCCTTTCCATGAAAGTGATTCTCGCCAGTCTCTGCTTATGGCTACATCAACAGCAAACAAACCATAGAGATAGAACTTGAAACTGCTTTATTGTGTCAAGTTTCAAAGAGCTAGCACAAACCGTGTTTGATTTAGAGTTCCAAATACATGTATCCCTATAGGAGAAAACAGAGTGAAACCTCAAAATGAAACCGGTTACTGCCAGCGAACAGTATAACCTAGAATGAAATTTGGCGAGCCAAGTGGGATTGTTGTACTGATCATTACCTGAAAGTTTCATCAAGATTGGGTGAAAAAGTGTTTGCTGAGATTTCGGGCAACTCGTAGTTTTTTGGAAGCTTGGCAGGCCCTTTCCATGAAAGTGATTCTCTCCAGTCTCTGCTTAGGGCTACATCAACAGCAAACAAACCATAGAGATAGAACTTGAAACTGCTTTATTGTGTCAAGTTTCAAAGAGCTAGCACAAACCGTGTTTGATTTAGAGTTCCAAATACATGTATCCCTATAGGAGAAAACAGAGTGAAACATCAAAATGAAACCGGTTACTGCCAACGAACGGTTTAACCTAGAAGAACGAAATTTGGCGAGCCAAGTGGGATTGGTGTACTGATCATTACCTGAAAGTTTCATCAAGATTCGGTGAAAAAGGGTGTGCTGAGATTTCAGGCAACTCGTAGTTTTTTGGAAGCTTGGCAGGCCCTTTCCATGAAAGTGATTCTCGCCAGTCTCTGCTTAGGGCTACATCAACAGCAAACAAACCATAGAGATAGAACTTGATACTGCTTTATTGTGTCAAGTTTCAAAGAGCTAGCAGAAATTGTGTTTGATTTAGAGTTCCAAATACATGTATCCCTATAGGAGAAAACAGAGTGAAACCTCAAAATGAAACCGGTTACTGCCAACGAACGGTTTAACCTAGAAGAACGAAATTTGGCAAGCCAAGTGGGATTGGTGTACTGATCATTACCTGAAAGTTTCATCAAGATTGGGTGAAAAAGGGTGTGCTGAGATTTCAGGCAACTCGTAGTTTTTTGGAAGCTTGGCAGGCCCTTTCCATGAAAGTGATTCTCGCCAGTCTCTGCTTAGGGCTACATCAACAGCAAACAAACCATACAGATAGAACTTGAAACTGCTTTATTGTGTCAAGTTTCAAAGAGCTAGCACAAACCGTGTTTGATTTAGAGTTCCAAATACATGTATCCCTATAGGAGAAAACAGAGTGAAACCACAAAATGAAACCGGTTACTGCCAACGAACGGTTTAACCTAGAAGAACGAAATTTGGCGAGCCAAGTGGGATTGGTGTACTGATCATTACCTGAAAGTTTCTACAAGATTGGGTGAAAAAGGGTGTGCTGAGATTTCAGGCAACTCGTAGTTTTTTGGAAGCTTGGCAGGCCCTTTCCATGAAAGTGATTCTCGCCAGTCTCTGCTTAGGGC